>NC_143568.1:70429090-70734318 GCF_054136105.1 Typopeltis vanoorti | reverse complement strand
ATGACCTTAATGTGAAGGTTGAAATGTCGAATATTTATTTTGGTTTATATTAAGCTAAACTTTTACTCTAAAGTGGTAGTTAATTCCATAATTTTCATGATGTATTCTGATCACTGCGTAAGCCAGAAGGAAAGGATTCTTACATTAAAGAAACATGGCAAGAATGTGCTCCTTTCCTCTTTCAGAAAACTTAAAAATTATTAAAATAGAGTTGGAGAGGAATACAGCAGAAAAATTAACAAAAGATTTGGCTTAATGCAAGTTCTTTTTTATTTGTGTTGATGAGAGCACAGATATTACATCATCAGCTAGGCTAGCAATTTCTGCTTGATTTTGTAGGGTTGACAAAGTATGTGAAGAGATGATTAACCTTGTAACACTACATGAGCGTATCACTGGGGATAAAGTATGTAAAGCAGTTATTAACGAATTATCTATTCGGCAAATTGATATTTCAAAAGTGGTATCGGTCACAACAGATGGTGCATCCAGCATGAATGGTAAGGAAGCAGGATTTGTAAATTTGTTTACAAAACATGTTAGTCATTCACTGATAGCTTTTCATAGCATCATATATGAGATTTTATGTGAAAAAGATGGATAAAGGAATTTCAAGAAGTGATGAAAATAGTAACCATAATCATCAGCAGCAAATTCTTGATATGTACCCTTAAGGGGTGTACAGGATATGATACTACTACATGACTTCCTCCAAATCAATCTGTTAGCTGTCAAGACTCCAACATTATCAGATCACACATTTCTATCTTCTATATCATCTACATATCAATCCACCTATATCTTGGTTTTCCTGTGGATCTTTTTCATGCAAAACAGGCAGAGAACACTTGTTTTGCTAATCTTTCCTCTCCCATTCTCTTTAAGTGAACATACAACCTGAAATTAGCTCTGCTAACACATTCCTGGATGCCAATAATGTCAAGTTCTTTCCTAATATCCTCGTTTTTAATATGATATTGATGGCATCTGTTCACATCCCTAATCGTTCTCAGGACTCTCATATCTGTAGTCTCTAGTCTTTGGTCAAGTGTTTTACTTATAACCCAGCTCTCAGATCCATAAATTAAAATTGGTTTGAACACTGTCTTGTACAACTAATTTAGTGTTTTGACTAATTTCTCTCTTATTTCATATAAATTTATTCAGTTGACTTCCTACCATACAGTTTGCCCACCGATTAGAGATCACTCGACACTTCTGCGCATGTCAGAAAAAGGAGAATCCATTCCGATAATAGGGTAATCAATTTGTCTTCTGGGATGAGTTTGTTTATTATTCCAGGTCGGAAAATTTAGTTTTTCTTTTATGAACATTGCTGTTTTTAAAGTAACTATTTTGCTTGTATAACAGTTGGAAAAATGTACGTAGAGTATTAACAAAATTAAAAAAGGTATAGCATAAAACAAAAATTTAATTAAGTTTATTTTTAAGAAAGTTTACTATAAATAAAAATAATTATACAGAAAAACAGAAATTTTTTCAAATGAACTTAGATATTCTAAACTTACAGTTGGGAGAACTGACACTTAAATGTCCTAAACCGATTAATTATTTATGACTTGTTGTGACTCTTTTAACAAACCCATGCAAAAAAAAATGTTGGAAAAAAATACCATTATCAAATCCTTTTAATCTTCAGAGTCATCTGAATCGGTGTCCGAATCGCCATCACTTTCACTTAAACTGATCACCAACAGGTTCACATAATTCTTCGATAATTCCGTCTCTGTCCCAATACATATTTTCCAATGAGGTGACATGAGAGCAATATTATCCCCAGTTTTGAACTGTAATACTTTCAATCGCCTGTTCTGAAAGCTTAAAAAGTTTCGACATGTCAATATCCCCAGTTAAGTTGCGATGGTGAATAAAACTTTTCACTTCTGCCCAAACATACTCAATGGCATTAATATCGCAATGATATGGTGGTAGCCTCAAAGCTAGAAATCCATGCACTTTGAGCATCGTGTCAAATTTAAATAGTTTAGTTGTGGGCAAGTTTCTTTGGACCAAATTAAGCATTTCAATTTGTTGCATATCTGGGGAATGAGAAATGTTATTTGCAGAGAGCCAATCCATAAGAACTTGCTTCTTATTAGACCAATTTGGAACTTTGTTTAATTGAAGATTGATATGAAGCGTTATCAATTATAACAACAGCATTTTTAGGAAGGTTTGGAATCAGTTTTTCTTCTGCCCACTTTTCGAAGATCATAGAATTCATTTGTCCATGGTAATCTCCAGTAGTTAATTTGCTTTGTATAATAATTTTGAATTCGGTAAAAAACTCATTTCTCCATCCGCACACAAAATTATTATGCACCGCGAGGCATTTCCGGTTTGTAGCACTCCACATTCTTCTTTAGACTGCCAACATTTTCCATAAGTTAAATTACTATCAATCCAAGTTTCATCTAGATAACACAATTGGTCTTTTCTCCTCCCAGAAACGTCTCATTACTCTCAAATACTGCATTCTAGATAAGCAATGTCACTTCGTTCCATGATAAGTTTCCTTGTATTTTGGGACTTTTTAAAACAAAATCCGATTTCACGAAGTATTTTCCTTAAAGTTTCTCTTTTCCAAGGAAAATTAATTTTTTCTTTAAGCACAGGAATCAATTTCAGAACAGTTGGCACTCTTTTCTCGACCACGTAAAATTCGTGAATAGTTCTTCTTATAACGTCTACATCAAAATCATTCAAAGCTACGTTTTCGATGGTTTTCTTTCTCTGGTGCTTATTTAAATTTTGATTTAAATAAGCACCATTTAAATTTTGGCTTACCTTCACCCTTTGATTCCCTATGAATTCTTTTAACAGTCGACCTTGATATGCCTGCAATTGCACTTCCATGTTTTATGACTTGAGAAAGAGAACAAGGAGACGGCCTTTTGACGATTCTTTTTCGCAGAATGTCAGCACATTATTCAATATTCTTTTGCAGGAGCTACTGAAACGTTTAACAACAGAACTTGTTGACTGTACTGGATCCATCATACAAATTAATAATAAAAAAATAATGCAAAAAAGCAACAACAAAAATCAAGCTAGTACTAGTACAGCGACAGACAAGAAAGCACGTGATTTTGCATGTTGGCAACCAATTCGTACATCCTTCATTTCTTTCTCCCTTCAGCTGAATCGACAATTCTTGGCAAAATGCCAAGGAGAGACCTACAAACGGTGGGTGAACCATACCAGCTTTGTCGATTCTGTTGTCTATTTCAATATTTAATTTACCATCGTCACTAAAAATCGAGCCCAAGTATCTGAAATGTTTTACTAGTTCTATAGGTTCTCCATTCACATTGCAGTTGATATTTTCAATGCTTCTGCCTATTTTCATTGTCTTGTTATTGCTGATCATCATACCATATCTATTACAACAGTTCTTCAATTAGTCAGGGAATCTTGCAGACTTGTAGCAGATTTATTTAAAGGTATAACATCTTCAGCATAAAGCAAAGAGCTAAGATTAACATCTCCAATTTTGATATTAGGTTTAATACCACTTTCCTTCATAATATGATCCATATAGATAATGAATAAGAGAGGGGATCATGTACATCCTTGTCTGATGTCAGATTTAACCTTAAACCATCTTCCTGTACTTCCTTCAATTCTAACTGCTGACTTACAACTTAAATAAAGACTACATATCGCTTGATATAATGCTCCATTGACACCATATAACTGTAGTGTTTTGAATAGCTTTTCTCCTGACACCTTGTCATATGCCTTTTCCAGATCTACAAAACTTACATACAGATCTTTGTTATATTCTCATGATTTCTCAACTATTTGTCGTAAAATGAAAATCTGATCCTGACATCTTCTATTTGGCCTGAATCCAGCTTGTTCTTCACCAAGCTTTAGTTCCACAATCCTTCACAACTGTTTCTGAAGTATACTTGCATAAAGCTTACCAGGAACACTCAGTAGAGAAATACCTCTAATTCTCACATTGTTTTATTTCCCTTTTTTATATATGGGTGCTATGAGAGCTCTACTCCAATCATTTGGAATTTGTCCCTCTGTCCAGGCCTTCTGAACTATGCAGTGAAGCCACTGCAAGACTTTTATACCTCCATACTTGAGCATTTCTGGTCAAATAGTATCTACTCAGGCTGCCTTTCCACATTTCAGGCTTTTGATGGCTTTTTTCTACTTCAAGTATAGATATGTATTCCTGAATGCATGCCTGTTGAGTATTTTTTACCGATGTGCTGTTACTGCTTGTTTCATTTTGCAATTTTTGGAAGTAATTACTCCATATATCAAGGATATTATTTTCTCCAATCTTCATGTCACCTTTATCATCTCTAATTCCTTTTATAGAAGTCTTTCCATCATTTTTGAGCTTCTTCAACAGCCTACAGAATATCTTGCCACCTTCTTGATATTTATTTTCCATGTTCTTACTAAAGTCTTCCCATGACTTTTGTTTAGCTAGTTTTAGTGTTTAGGTTTCATACATTTGTCTCTGTATTCTCTAAGACCACAAGCTGATTTATTCGCCACGAACTTTTGATATGCTTTCTTCTTTTCCTTCATTGCCTCATTAACTTCCTGTGTCCACCGTGGAGTTATGATTTTTCTATCCTTGCAGACAACTTCACCACATGCCTCTCTGGCTGAATCAATCAATGTTTTCTTCAGGACTTGCCAATGAATCTCCAGGGTTTGGTTTCTGTTCTCAAACTCTTTCATTGTTTTCTTGAATAATGTTTGTGTATTTTAGTCTATCTGAGAACTGCGCAACTTTTATTGACTTTAAAACTTTCTTACATCTTCTTCTTTTCAATATGAAATTCAATTTTATCCTGCTCAAGACTAATTAGTAATCACTTCCAATTTCAAACCTTCTGTACACTGTAGTGTCCTGCACCAGTGAGATAACATCACTATCAACAATAACATAAGTCAGTGAGACTTATGTTATTGTTGATAGTGATGTTATCTCACTTGCCTCTTCTATGTGAATTTGTGCATTTTATGTTCGAACATTGTGTTAGTAATAACCAGTCCGTGTCCTGAGCAGAAATCCAACAGGTATTTACCATTATCATTAGCTTTGCTCTTTTCTCCAAATTTTCCCAAAATATTTTTGTATGTCTGGCAATCATTTCCTACTCTGCTATTCAGATCCCCAACAAGGACCAACTTTTCATTTTTCATTGTGTCAGTTGCTTTCTCTAAAGCCTCAAAAAATTCCTCCAGTTCTTCCTTATTTGCATAGACCAAGGTTGTTAATTACATTTCTGCATGGGCTTTGAATTAAAGACAATTTCAGAATCCACTGAATGAGGTGGATTCAGTGTACTAAAGACTAATAATGTACAACAGTGTTAGTTGGCATAGATGACGTCTTGTTCTGAAATGATTTGTTGAATGCCTGAATGAGATAAATCTCTTTCTGACTAATCAACAATGTCTTATAAAGAAATGTATGACATTGTGTGGGTTTTTAAACTGATGTCTTTGCAGATTTTTGCAAACATTTAAATGACTTGAACCTTAAACTACAGGGTTCTGGTAAAAGTTCATGTAATGTTTGATGACAAAGGCATTTGAAATGAACCTATAAGTTTTTAAGAGGGATATAGACAGTGAGAGAATTAGATATTTTCCAAACTTAAAGAAATATATCAATGATCTCCAAAAGTATGACAAAACAGACTGCCAATGTCTTCAAAAGCTATTTTTAAATGTGATTGTGTCAACTCTTGAGCAGTTCTCTCTAAGATTTGTTAAGTTCAGAGAATTAGAAGAGACTGCAAAATTCATTAAATTTCCAGATGCTATAAAACTGGATGAATTAAAGTTGCAGATGTTTTTGTGGATAAATATGGATGGTTTTGAAATGCGGTCGATTGATTTTCAAAATAGCTCAATTTGGAGGCAGATACTTGTTGACCTTAGAGAATATCAAAAAGGAGTGAATAGAGACAGGAGTAACAGAGAGAAGTGAAGTAAATGAGGTATTAAGGACTTGGAATACTATTCCAGAAAATTTTGTATGTTTAAAAACCCTTGGATCAGCATTACTATCCATTTTTGGATCTACATATTCTCATGAATCATTGTTCTCAGTGACGAACTGTGTTAAGTCTCATAACATAGGAGTGGCCTTACAGATGAAACTAGTAGTGCATGCATATCTCTAAAGGTTACAAAATATATACTTGATATAAATGATCTTTCCTCAGTGATGCAGCAGCAGAAGTCTCATTGATGCTAAATAAATAAAAACGTCCACTATTTTTCTTTCTCTAGTTTTGATTTGATGTTTTCTGCTAAAAAATGCTAAAGATTAACTTCTGTTTAATATATTATGTAGGTAAAATAACATTTTATTTTATTTGTATTTTTTATGTATTATTCATAAGGGATTAAGAATTAATAAAAGAATATCTTTAATTTTATTTTCTTGTATTGTGTTTTAGTCAAGTAAAACAATTATGAGATTGTGCACTGTAATATATTAGAAAAACTTGAAAAAAAAACTTGCCTGATTGATCTTCATAAAAAAACAAAAAATTCAGAATTATTGTTTACTCTTTTGCTGATGTTAAAAATTGCATCTTTAAATTGTGTGGCTGTATATGGCAGCTAGAATTACATCTAAAGGCAAATAAAAAATATTCATGCTATCAACAGGGTAGAAGGACTTTTAAGTAAAAATTCGGTCACCAATTTTTACAATCATTCAATCTTATATGACTTACAATAATCACTTACAATATTCTTTGATTTTACCACTCAAGTATGATTTTTGATTATCTGAAAAGGTTCTCCCAATATTTAAAGACACCAAATAATATCTTCCCCAAAATTTCGGTTGGCACGTGAGAAAACTTTGCATTAAAGATTTGGCGATTTTGGCATGCACACTTAAAAAGGTTGTATAGTCTAGTCCACTCCTGGACTAGACTATACTATAAATGCTACCAAGCACCTCTCCATTGTGACTGATAGACACATCTCTTAGTGACTGTCTTTCCGGATGGCACAAATGCATTAGAACAGGATAATGCACTGTCTTGCATTGCTGATATCAATCAAAAGTGATTCACCAAACGTGACAACAATTTCCAGGTGTTAACATGGCTGCAAGACTTGCGAGAATTGAATTCCATAGAACAATTTTGAGATTATGTGGATCAAGAGATTTGGCATTCCAATCAAAACTCCAAATACACTCATCTATGGGAAGAAATCCATACAACATAGTGCAGCAGACCTTTGAACATTGCAGGAGTTCATTCCATACTGTATAGCAGCAGGTCTAGCAACAAGTGTATGTGTTGGGGGGGGGGGATATTAGTCAAAACATTACTAGTTTAAATTGACTTATTGACAATTTATACAGTTCACAAAAAGAGAACCTTATTGTAAGCTTAATAATTGTGGGAATTCATACTTTAAATGCATTTGTTCATGTGCTGACTAGTGCAACTAATTACAAGTGCAATTAAGGGATTGATTTGGAGCATGATAAAAGTTACCTGTTTTATCAATCAGTGATCAGTCACACCAGACACTTGGTAGACAAACTTTGTGGAGAGAGAGAGAGAGAGTAAATTATGGATAATGTACAAGGCCTGAATTCAAATGTTTACAGATTTGTATGGATTTTACACACACACACACACACACACACACACACACACACACACACACACACACACACACACACACACACGGAGGCAGGGCCAAATGAGCATACTCTTAATCCTCTGAAGAAAGATGAAGAAAATTAGACTCTAGTTAGTATGGAAATTCTATTTAAAACACCGTTTTAAATATACAGTATTACAAATGTTAAAATCAAATTCACATAACATGTAAATTTTATTTATAAAAAAAATGACCCCAGAAACAGAAAAAATAATTACACAATTAATCCTAGGAAAAACATTCATCAATAATTACAATAAATGGAATCTTTGGTTTTACTGTTAAGGTGGAAGAGCAATGTATCTAAAGTACCTAAGCCTCAAGGCTGAACTATGAACATACCATCAATATACCTTAACCAGATAAAATGCTTCAGTGGAATGCATCATATGTATGTTTTTCAAACTCTCTATTTTTAATTTTCTCAATAGTCATAGTTTCCACTTTTGTATTATTTCGCTTTGCATACTATGATAATTGTTAATAATTAGTAAAAATGTGTTTAGGCTTAGGTGCTGGAGTCCAGAAGGGAATGCCTCCAATAGTCATGATAGAGAATATTGCAGATTCATTTTTTGTTATTTAATTACAGGATTTTATGTATTTGTGTAAGAAGTTGTGTGCTTGTTTCCTTACTTTCAAACTCTTTAAAAGTACAGCAACATGTACTAACAGGCATCATAAGATGGTAGTTACTTTGTCTATTAGTGAATTAATTTTTGATTTTGTCTGTTTGCAAAATGCAAGATGTGTGTATTCATTGGATTATGTAGAAAAGTTATGGATTTTTAAAGCGGATGAAAGGAGTGTGTGTGTGTGCGAGCGCACGTGTGTGTGCATGTGTGGAGTGTGACTTGAATGCAGAGTTGATGGGTAGTGATGTATTGGTGACTAAGAATAGAGTAGCAAGACTGTAACAAGATTGATTATCATCTGATAGCAAAGAATGATAATGTGAAACAGCAGCTAGTGAGCAGTGAGAAAGTTAAGAAAAAACTGGACAAGTAATTTGGTCAAAGAAGTCATCAATGGTAGCTGAATGACATAAGCATATGAGGATAGTAAAATTCAGGAAGAGTGAACATGGTTCAATGGTGGTGAATGAGAGTAGAAAGTAGTAAAACAGAGGAAGATGAAAAAGACAGTGGAATAACAAAGGCAGAATGGTAAAGAAACCAGTATGAAAGATATGAACAAAAGTGAAGATATTTGAAAATATTTGGTAATGTTAAGGAATGAGCTGAAAGGTTTGCAGAGTAACATAGGACATTTATGAAAGAGGTGGTTGAAGGTGTAATAAAGATGGTGCCAGTAAACAAGGCAAAGATGAACGGCTGCAGTGGAATGGTGGAAAGTAGTGTAGTGCTGAATGGAAGATTCTCTAACCCAGTACTATTATCCAATTAGAAGATTTCGTCACTTATCTGAACAATCTTCATCCTCCGATTAAACTCACTGGTGAATTAGAAACAAATAGATCTTTACCATTTTTGGATATACTAGTATGAAGTATCCAAACACACTCAACTTCTCAGTTCTATAGAAAGCCACCTAACACAGGACATTACCTACATGCCACATCTCATCACCACCTGATGTTGAAAGAGGAGGTGTTGTATTTGAAAGAGTACTGAATGTTGCTGTAGCTCTAGACTTCTTTATTGCCATGAGAGAGAAAATTTTGTGAGTCTGAATATATTATACACCTTTGAAAGCAATGGAATCTAATGTATTTTAATACAGGCTCTGTGACATACAGCTCTGCTATAGAGTTGCTACACTCTGGTGGAATTTGTGCAGATAAAACAGTATCTGGTAGCCTGCTGAAAGTAAAGCCACATGCTGGCATGTAAGCTTGCAAAGTAGGAAGTGGATATGCCAGCATCTGAGCTATTGTCTGCCCAATTTCTAGAACTTTTATCCAAAGGGATAAAGGAGTTTTACAGTCTGTCGAGTATTGGGGTGTTGTCAAGATTCTCGAATTGCGATTGAAAGATAGTTACATAGGTCTGATTCTCTGGCAGGGGTTTTATTTTAGTTAAATATGCCAGAGACAACTGTTGGCGTTAAAGTGGTAAAGGTGATTCATTTGCCTCGACATACAGACTAGGAACAAGTAACATGCGAAGTGATCTGATTGCAATTCTGATGGCTTGATGGTGAATAGGGTTTAGCCATCACGGTGTACCCTCCTTGGCTGAAGCACAGACTTAGGATCTGCAGTTTTGATCAATCAAGTTTTGATCTTATCAGTGCTTTGTACAATCGAAGCACAGACCATCTATCAGAGCCACAGTGGGTGGAAGATAGGGTGCATAGAATGCTCACTGCTTTACAGCACTGGTCCCATAAATAACATACATGAAGGAGGAAAGCGAGTTTACTATCAAATAAATGTTCCAAGAACTGTTATTTGATAGTAAAGACCATACTTGCAACAGAAATGCACACAAACTGTCTTCTGCTGCTGTGAAAATCTAAACCCTGTAGATGGCCAGTGGCTTGCTGCAGCTGTTTTTCTCTCTCTCTCTCTCTCTTTCTCACACACACACACACACACAAACAAACAAAATTTTAAGTGATGCCTTTATGTGGATGACTTTACCATCTTGTGTGGGATGACTGTGATCTGTGTTCCCCCCCAATAGATATTGCATGGAGTAATTTTCTGATTATGCTACTGGAGCTGCTTCAATAAGGATATCTCCTAAATGCAGTTTCTTTACAAGTTTTGGAGATCCTACCAAACCCTTATGGATGAAGAAAGGCAACATTTTTTCAATTGGATTCACCTGTTGAATGTAATATTAAGAGCAGTGGTGTATTTGTTGCAGCTTCTGATGTTATTTTGTTGATGATAATATAGTTTCTGTTGGTTGGGGGCTTGTTGAAGGTCTCTGACAAAATAAGTGAATGAAGAAGTATTCATTCTCAAAAGGAATTTAGTTCAGTGCCTGAGCTTCCCACCTACCATGGAGCTATACATGGATGCCTACTGACCAGCAAGCAATGACTATGTTCAGGAGTGGAATGTCAGAGTTATTCTGGACACAAGACAAGCATCACACAAGCCTTAGGCCCTGTCCCCAGACTATAGGGAAGGAGGCTCACTGTAGCACTCTTGACCCATGATGCAGGCAAACCCACTAGCTGATTGATCCCAGTCAGGCCATCATGGGCTGCCTATCTTGCTGAAACAGAGGCCAATGTAGTGGCAAAACTACCAGGATCCCCCTTTCCAGATATCCGTGGGTTGCACTGCATGGCAAACATTGCAGCAAGGTTTGGATCCCAGTGATGATAGTCTGAAAGATAGCATTGTAAAAATAAAGACTCGGGAGAAGTACAGCAAAGAATATGGGAAAAAAAAGTAAAAAAAAAAGAAAAAGAGGAAGAATGAAAATGGCCAGTGCTATCATTGGGAAGTCCCCTCCACCACCAGGTACCTCACATGGAGGGAAAGGATCCTCTAATTCAGACCTTGAAGTATTGGTTCACTATCATAGGTATAATCATAGGTATAATTAAAACTAAGTGTTTTATGTGGAAAATACAGTACAATAATTATCACAAATAGAAACAACAGAGTGAAAAACAAAAGAGTGAAAATAGCAAAAAGTAGGGGAGGGGGGAATAAAGACACAAACTAAGTAACATTATCTTACCTAACTATTTTTTTCAGCTCAAGATCAGCAACACTTGCAACACTGAAATCATAATAACAGAAAAGTTTTATTTAATGGCTTCTTTTTAAAGAGATATCAATTTGTCAGAATACTAATATTAACAAATTTGATAAAAAGCATTTTGTCCATTGGATTTTAATGCACACAAACACAATTTCTGTAAAGATTGCTGTTTTAGTATCCTTTAATTTTTTACAAACTTCTTAAAAAAAAAAATATTAAAATTAATTGGACAAGTCAAAAAAATAAAATCATTTTCAGTGAATGGAAAATCAAAATGCTTCATTTTATCAGGAAATAGTAGGGATAAATTTAGTTCATATACGGAACAAGCAAAAGGTTTCTAAGTATTATTATAAGACTTGCACTTTCCTTTGATTTTAAGAAAGAAAATAAAAATCCAAGTAATTTTATTAAAAATACTGAAATAGTAAAGCAAGTGAATATGTAAAGGATCACTTAAGGATCAAAAAATAAATTACTGGGATAAGACCTCCATAGCTTTTAAGGAATGCAGAGAAACAGACTTTGGACATAATGCCCAATCATCATGTTCACATGATCCATTGCATTAGCAGGTCTGAATGCTAAACAAATAATGAATTGGCCATCTGGGAATTAGCCAACCAAATATTCTGTATTGGCTTAAGCCAAAAACAAAATGACGAAACATCATGTCTGCTGGAATATCATCTGTTTAAGCAAAATCTACTGTTTCCATTATATTGGAAAATCAGGATGAACCAGCTTGAATTTGGATGAGCTTAATTGTCACCAAGTCACAATCACTTCTCATTATCTTTCCCATATTTTCATAGTGTGACTCATGAGTTTAATTCCTCTGTAGTTACTACAAGACTAGATATCACCTTTGTTCTTATATATTGGAACCAGTATACTCTCCCCCCCCCCCCCATTTCTCTGGCATTTGCTAATTTTCAATGCTTCTGTTGCATGACTCCATTAATAGAGTCTCATCCAGTTCAACTAGACATTTCTATACTTCTAGAGGATGTTATTAGATCCAACCGAATTCCCATTTTTCATCTTTCTCAGTGCATCTTCTACTTCCATTCTTGTTATGTTAGAAACTGACCTGATTATCTGATCTCCTTCCTTCATCCTTTTGTATATTTGTATTTACTTCAATAATTTCTCAAAATACTCTTTCCATCTATTGAACACATCCATTTTTTCATATTCTTCAAACAGCGTCCATCCAGAAGACCAAGGAAAAGAAAGAGGCAAATTCTCCAACTTCATTACTATGTTCGAGAAGACTAGAAGTAGAATCATTTAAAGACAAATTGTACAAAGGGGACTCAACCCATCACCAGACAGATGAGAAGAATTTCTTCACATAGTACAGTACCATTCTCTCCCTTGATCATGGTGGTCTGGTGTATATCTTTACTTTCTGCTCCTTTGTTTGGCTATTCTTGGGGGGGGGGAGTTACTTTTGATCTCTTCCTCATTATCCAGACTTTCACACATTTTAGCATAGGCTTCAGCTTTAGATCTTTCTCTGCTATCTTAGCCTTTTTCTTTGCTTCTCTATATTCTGTTCTGCTATTCTTGTTACTTAATTTGTCCCACTTCTGCTTGGCAATTTTTTTTTCTCTAATACATTTTTTGTATCTCATCATTTCACCATTAATATTAATGGTGAAATGTGAAATTAATGACATTAATATTTCTTGCTGTCAGGTCCAACTCTTTTCCAATATTATGGATATTTTCCAATTTTTTTTTTTGCTCAATTATCATCTCCTTTTGGTCCATTTTCAGCAATCATTGGTATTTACTTCGATTTAAGCAGTAAGTTAAAATGAAGCACAATCAACTTATCATAACAAACACCATTCTGTTAAACTCACCCACTATCAATAAATTCCAAATGAACTCCCATAGGCTATTCTAAAGAAAATTCACTACAGCTAACTCTATATTATCAACTAACAAACTGAGTTTGCTATAGTGAGAATCAGCTGTAATTAACTGAAATAGCAAAACATAAAAATATTGTAAAAACAAAGTTCTTATATATGACTTTAATAACAGCTTGTTGAAAGTTTTCCACTTGGTTATACTATAAATTAAAGATGCCAAAAAGTTATATTCTTGGCTTAATCCTTTATCCAAGCGTAAGCAAACAAAGTGTGCGCATGAAGTCACTTCACGACTGGGCTACTTGTATACAGACACTAATGATTTCAAATCAATTGCCTTAGTATCCCATAATGCAATGCATGTATCCTTACAGACATGCATTGCATTATGGGATACTAAGGCAATTGATGTGAAATCATTTTTTGTATCATTGGAAGGGCCACTACCCAGACTGGTTTTGACCTTTATTGAGGTCTCATGACTGGAAGCCAGACCAAAAGGTGATACCAAGGTTGAAGTAATGTAGAAGTCATACTTCCATATACGAGTAGTTTTGTTTCATATGGGGTTTTCCCCTTTCCTAACCCCCCCCCCATCCCTTAGGATGGGTTGAGCCCTCCAAATGAGGGAATAAGTATGTATTTATGTAGATTCGCATGTGTTCACAGGGCAGGTTTGCCTGTTCTGAGGGATGAAAAACCTGAGTTCCCAGGTGAAAAAAATCCTCTACTTCCGTATGAGACTGGCTAACTCACCTTTAGTTGAAAGAGACCAGATAAAAGGTTCCTCAAGTCATCGACGGGAATCAAACCCAGGTCTTTCCGACCAAGGGCTTTATCTATACCGAATGAGCTACAGGGACTCTATACAAGTAGTCAAAAGGTGTCACCCCTTATTACTACATTACATTACGGCATTATTTTAACCTTGGTATCACTTCTAGGTCTGGTTCCCACCGATGAGACCTCAATAAAGGTCGAAACCAGTCTGGGAGTGGCTCTTCCCATAATGCAAAGCATTATACAAGTCCGTAAGGATATATGCATTGCATTATGGGAAGAGCCACTCCCAGACTGGTTTCCATTAGGCAAATGAAGACATTATATATAGCTTCTATATACAAGTAACCCAGTCGTGAAGTGACTTCACGTGCAAACTTTCCTTGCTTACACTTCGATAAAGAACTAAACCAAGAATATAACTTCTTGACTTCTTTAATATTACTTTATTGATAGCTTATTGCACACACACTCACGCATACACTATCCAATACCCTAAACTCTTCGGGATTGTGTCTTTTGAATACAGCAGAGAAAGTCTTTTTTTTTTCCCCTTTTGTTTCTTTTCTTAATGACCAAGTTTTAAGGATCTCACTACTTGGCCTCCAGGAGGAATCAATTTTTGAAATTATGGTCTTTCATGTTAGTAAATTCTTGAAAATAATGCAAACAAATTTAAGACTGCATTAAATATTAGGAATATGTCTTAAGTATAATAATAAAGCTGCTTGTGACAAAAGTGAAATAAGCTCAAACTATGGTAATGCTTATTACTTTCAGAAACTTCAAGTTTTTAGCATAAACAATGAATTTGCTTATTTAATAAATTAAGAAAATAGATGTTTTAGTTTCTTTATTGAACATTAAAATTGCCAAACTAATCACGATAAAGTGGTTGATGTTGTTGATGGTTCTTGTACCATTATGTTCAAGAGTACATGGCTATCCAAATAAAAGATTTAGATTCTAATTAGTCTGACAACTACTGGTTCACCTGTCTTAATGATAGGGCAGGTGAACATCATCATCAAATTCCTGACGTGTACAGGATATGATAGTACTACATGAAAAATTTACATCATTACTAACTTCCTATCTACAATTTTCCTCCAAATCAGTCTGTTACTTATCAAGACTCCAATATTATAATTATCAGATCTTATATTTCTATCGTCTAAGGCACTTTGTACCATTTCAATCGACCTATATCTTGGTCTTCCTTGGGTCCTTTTGCTGCCAACCTGGCAGAGAACACTTATTTTGCTAATCTTTCTTCGCTCATTCTGTTTTAAGTGACCATACCAACTGAGATTAGCTCTGCTAACGCATTCCTGGATGCTGACGATGTCAAGTTCTTTCCTAATATCCTCGTTTTTAATATGATATTGCCATTGATGCCATCTGTTCACGCCTCTAATCTTTCTCAGGACTCTCATATCTGCAGTCTCTAGTCTTTGGTCAAGTGTTTTACTTCTGACCCAACTCTCAGATCCATAAGTTAAAACTGGTTTGAACACTGTCTTGTATACAGCTAATTTAGTGTTCCGACTAATTTCTCTCTTATTCCATATGAATTTATTGAATTGACTTCCCACCATACCAGCTTTGCTGATTCTGTTGTCTATTTCTATATTTAATTTACCATCTTCACTAAAAATCGTACCTAAGTAGCTGAAATGTTTTACTTGTTCTACAGGTTCTCCATTCACAACACAGTTGACATTTTCAATGATTCTGCCTATTTTCATTGTTGTTGTTGTCTTTTTAATGCTGACCTTCATACCATATCTATTACAACAGTTATTCAATTTACTCAGAGAATCTTGCAGACTTGTAGCGGATTTATTTAGAAGTAAAATCATCCGCATAAAGTAAAGAGCTGACATTAATATCTCCAATTTTGATATCATGTTTAATACCACTTTCCTTCATAATGTGATCCATATAGATAATGAATAACAGAGGGGATAATGTACATTCTTGTCTCACACCAGATTTAACATTAAACCATCTTCCTGTACTTCCTTCAATTCTAACTGCTGACTTACAACTCAAATAAAGACTAAGTATTGCTTGATATAATGCCCCATTGACACCATATAACTGTAGCGTATTGAATAGCTTCTCTCTTGGCACCTTGTCATATGCCTTTTCCAAATCGACAAAACTTAAATACAGATCATTGTTATATTCCCATAATTTCTCCACTATTTGTCGTCAAGTGAAGATCTGATCCTCACAGCCTCTATTTGGCCTAAATTCAGCTTGTTCTTCACCAAGCTTTTCTTCCACAATTCTTCTCAACCGTTTCTCAAGTATACTTGCATAGATCTTGCCAGGAACACTCAGTAGGGAAATACCTCTGTAATTCTCAAATTCAGTTTTATTTCCCTTTTTATATATGGGTACTATGAGAGCTCTACTCCAATCATCGGGAATTCGTCCCTCCGTCCAGGCTTTCTAAACTATGCAGTGCAGTCACTGTAAGACTCTTATACCACCATATTTCAGCATTTCTGGTCGAATATCATCTACTCCTGCAGCCTTTCCACGTTTCAAGCCTTTAATGGCTTTTTCTACTTCAAGTATGGATATGTATTCCTGACTGCATGTCTGTTCAGTGTTTTTTACCACTGTGCTGTCATCGCTGCATGTTTCATTTAGCAGTTTTTTCAAAGTAATTACTCCATACTTCAAGGATATCTTTTTCTCCTGTTTTCATGTCACCTTTGTCATCTCTAACTCGTTTCACAGCACTCTTTCCTCCATTATTAAGCTTCTTAAACAACCTCCAGAATATTTTGCCACCTTCTTGATATTTATTTTCTATATTCTTGCCAAAGTCCTCCCATGACTTTTGTTTAGCTAGTTTTACACAGTGTTTAGCTTTCTTACATTTGTCTCTGTATTCTCTAAGAGCAAAAGCTGACTTATTTGCCAGGAACTTTTGAAATGCTTTCTTCTTTTCCTTCACTGTCTCTTCAACTTCCTGTGCCACCATGGAGTTCTGATTTTTCTATCCTTGCAGACAACCTCACCGCATGCCTCTCTGGATGAATCAATCAGGGTTTCCTTTAGAGTTTGCCATTGAATCTCCAAGGTTTGGTTCCTGTTCTCAAACTCTTTCATTTTTTCTTCAATAATCTTTGTGTATTTTAGTCTACAATTCCCATCTGAGAGCTGCTCAACTTTTATTCGCTTTAAAACTTTCTTACATGTTATTCTTTTCAATATGAAATTCAATTTTATCCTGCTCAAGACTAAATAGTGATCACTTCCAATTTCAAATCCTCTGTACACTCTAGTGTCCTGCACCAGGGAGAAAACATCACTATCAACAATAACATAGTCAATGAGATTTTTTTTATTCCTTGCCTCTTCTCTCCATGTGAATTTGTGCACATTTTTATGTTGGAACATGGTGTTAGTAATAACCAGTCCATGTCCTGAGCAGAAATCCAACAGATATTTGCCATTATTATTAGCTTTGCTCTTTTCTCCAAATTTTCCCAAATATTTTTGTATGTCTCACAATCATTTCCTACTCTGCTATTTAGATCCCCAACAAGGACCAACTTTTCCTTTTTCATTGCATCAGTTGCTTTTTCTAAAGAATCAAAAAAAATTCTCCACTTCTACCTTAGTAGAACCTTCTGTGGGACCATAGGCACAAATAAGTCTCATTGTCTAGTTCCCCCATTCTCATATTTGCCCACATTACTCTACTTGAGACTGACTGCCATTCAAGAAGATTAGCCTCGTATTTTGTGTTGAATACTATGGCTACTCCTTCTTTTCCTTGATTGTCATTGCCTGAATTTCTTTGCCATTCAGGTTTCTTATGTTGATAATACCAATCTTCAACTCTTGTGATATTGAGTTGGGGTGTGTTTTCAGATTTGTTCCAGTAGCCGACTTTTCACTGTTCACCCTGATTCTCTGGCAAAAACAACAGGGGCCTTGTTTAACCGGGCGATGCCCAGCCGACATGAAATTCTGTCATGTTGTACCATCATTTGAAATTTTGGTTTAAGCCAATAAGAATACAATTTGGTCAGCTAAATCCTAATATGCCAGCCCATCCTCATTCGTTCAGTATCCAGATAGATACCTAACAAGGTGCACCATGAGAAGGTTAGGATTGGACATTAGGTCAGAAGCCCTGGTCGATTCTCTACATTCCTTTAAAGGCTATGTGAAGTCTCCTCTCAGTTATACAGCTTTGGACCTTAACTCCCCACCCTTTTTTTTATATAGTAGTATAATATATACATAAATAATTTCATTCTTAATAAGTTTAAACATTGGAAATTTGCTTGTCTAGCTGGAGTTTCACAATCCTGAATTGTAGATAAGCACTAATCTGAATATCTGTTAGTTTCTCTTACCATAAATTCCAATGGGACATCAGTTAAAAATGCAGAGTACACTGCAGATGGATTTTCAACATCAAGTGGTAAAAGTAGCTTATCTTTGCTGTTGTACTCCTTAACCAGTACTGCCACGTTATTACTTACTGGATTCCATTCGACTGAAACTGAAAATTCAGAAACCTTACTTTGTGAAATATCTTCCTCATCAGATGTTCTGTAAATACAATACCTGATTAACATCATCATCTGAATTCACTACATTCCAGAAAATTCAAACTTCATCAAATGTGTTTTTTTTTTTTTTTGATTTTGACAGTGGCTCATCACTAGAACATGTGGATTTCCCACATGTTTCTAGTTTGTAGGCTTTCATCACATGCATTCTTCTTCATTTTCCGTTAGGAACAGATAAATTTTTACTTCCTATGCGTATACTGTCCCAAGACTGAAAGCAGCTGTCCCTATATAGTGCACAACATGTTCTCTCCAAAAGCCACTATTCTGCTGATACAAGAAAAACAAGTAGTTTTATTATATCACTGAAAAGGTACAGATACATTTGCAGTCTGTATAATATATTTGTCAACAAATACTGCAATTAGAGACAACTGGGACAAAATCGGCTACTACCTAATGAAACACATCTCCTCCTGCAGAAACTATGCTGCATCAACTCAAGCAAAACTGTTTGTTGTACCACCAAACACAGTATCTAACTAAAAACAGTTGTCCTAACATTTGTCCAAATTTTCAATTACATGAAATAAATGTTTGTTCAATTTCATTTGAACTTTTCGACATCATTAAGACAGATCACAAATGCTAACTTCAAATAAAATTCTACCGAAAGAGTTGCAACTAATATGCCATATAAACTTTGTGTCAATGTGTCTGCCTGCCCAACACAGAAGAGGCACACAAACGGTAATGAGAAGTCCCCTGGGTAAGATAAATGTGCAAAACACTTCCCAACGTGAATGTGTTAATAAAACCAGTAGCACTGTGCTTTTGTGATATCTTGGTTGATTACATTGCGTACATTATCAGATCAAAAACCTGTTGTGTTTTTGATCTGATAATGTATGCACAATTAGTGTCATCAATTCTTCATTCAGAACAGTGATTATTTATGACTATTTCACACAGGAAGGATTGAGTTGGAGTGTAACACAAGATAACTGTCTTGCATACTGCTAGACCATTAAAATCTTTTTGAAAGATAGCAGTATTTTAAGTTATGGTTTCATCTTTGTTCCCAGAAATAGTACATACAACATTAATATTCAAAAAATTTTAATGCAACATTAATAAATTAAGCACACTGTAGCAAAGGAAGCAATTCGGACTTACCTATGTCTAGTATCAGAAGATGCTACAATTAAATGGGGAACAATATCAATTTCATTGTATACACCACAGCTTATGAATTTAACAACACCTAATTTTACAAGTTCAAGCTGATCTGGAGGAAGTGGTTGCTCTCCAAGCACTCTTTTAAAGGAATGTTCACTTAAACCAGGAGGTGGTGGACTTGATAATTGCAAAGAAGTGCCTTCAGAATCTGCCTTGGACTGAGTGGATTTTGTGATTCTAGGAATGAAAAACAAACTATGATATACATTATCTGTGAATGTGAGCTGAAAAGTAGTACAACTTAATCTCACCCCCCCCCCAGTAATTGGAATAGATATTTCCCCAAACAAGTTCAGCAATGTATATACAACATAATGCTGTATGCATAGTTGTGACATTAAGAAGTATTACTTAACAACATTAACAAACAAAAGACAATAAGAATTATGTACATTCACACTAGGTGTGATATCTCAAATATCTCAGCCACTAATTATTTCATTCACCAGTTCCTGAGGGTAAGTAACTCCTCTGCCTGCATCATTTGCAGAATGAAGTTTCATCACTAGCAGTTTTTTGATTTTACCAAAAACTGAATCTGCTAAACAATTTTTCTCCAATGTCTTAAACATCAAGTTTAATTAAAATGGGTTTGTTCATTCTCAAGTTTCATGTGTAAAAACAGACATTGAGAGCCTTCATAGTTCAGTTGGTATAGATAAAACCCTTTAGTCAGAAAGACCTGGGTTCAATTCCCTGTCTATTATGTGAAGAACCTTTATCTGGTCTCTTTTGACTTAAGGTGAATTAGCCAGTTTCATATGGAATTAGAGGATTTTTTTCACCCAGAAACGAGTTTTTTTTTTGTCCTTCAGAACAAGCAAACCAGCCCTGTGAACACACAGATTTACAGCCATGAATACTTACGACAATATGTGGAAGAGACAGAGTCCTCATCACGCCATTATGCCCATAGTTAACCATGAGTCACATCATGTTAGTCAACCTCCTGGATAGGAGATGGCACACTAATGGGATGGAATGAAAAAAACAGACATTAAGCTAATAGCTGCTATTCACTTATGAGTATGCCTAAAAACAGGAACAATGGATGTTTGCTTACTGTAATTAATTGGGATCAAAAAAAAAAAAAAAATTGTGTTAAGAGAATTTCATGACTATTGGGACCAGTTCTGTTTATTTTTAAACTAAAATTATCTTCACACTGATTTATGTCATTATAATAATACAGCATACAGATAGCATTCTAATAAAGAACATATAAGAAAGAAATGCTTTCATGACTTTTACTTTTTCAAAAAAATACAGTGATCTCTCATCTATCTGACCTTTAAATGGGTATCATAGCATCAACAGACTTCTGATACAGCACCATGTAATTGTACCCTCATTTATCTAACCAGAAAAGGTTAGTAAGAGGGAAAAATGATGCAAGGGTGTTCTAAATCATAAATATAAACTGTACTTTGAAAATAACTGGCTATGTATGTTGGATTCATGTTTTTATGAGTGTTTGCTTCTAAGAGTTTGCTTGTGCAGTTATTACAAGAACTTAAAAAAAACTTATTTGTATTATATATATATATATATATATATATATATATATATATATATATATTCGTTTGTTGTGGACAATGTGAAGCAGCATAACTGCAGATGAATTCAACATCAGATTTTTTTGGGGGTGACCATATGTGCTTCCTGCACATAAGGTCACCAAAAACCACTCCAAAATGCGCACTTTCATGTCATGGCTCATTTGCATATACACCACTGACAGCACCCACTCATCTGTATATGATAATCAGATTTGGTGACACCTTTTTTTTACATAATGTACCTGAAGTTCATGTGTTTTTACCCCCCCCCCCTGCCCAAGTTATTGCAATTTTTTTATGGAAACTAGTGTACATGTTCTTATACTCAGGCAATAATGATCAGGGAGTTTTTTCCCCAGTCATTCAAAAATAAAAACAAGGATAAGCTTGAATGCAAGCAATATCAAGTAATGTGGGCAAACATCAAAAGATAACTGGACAATGACTTATTTGTGCATAAAGTCTGACAAAATGTTCTACTATGAAAGAACCGAAGGAATTTTGGAAATCATTAGAAACTTCAGCTAACAAAGAAAAAGCTAGTTCATGTTGGAGATATTTAAGCAGCAGAACAGTGAAGTTGGTGATTAATACCAAAATATTTTTATATGTGAGGTATTAATTACCAACTTCACTGTTCTGCTGTTTAGATCTCCAACATGAACTAGCTTTTGCTTTGTTAGCTAAAGTTTCTAATGATTTCCAAAATTCCTTCGATTCTTTCATAGTAGAACATTTTGTCGGAATTTTGTCAGAACAAAAGTAAGAATAAAGGTAAGTATCTGATGGATTTCCATTAAGGATATAGGCTAGTCCTTATTAATGCAATATTCCTATATAAAGAGGTATATAAATTCATATGGATTAAAGACAAGAAATTAGAAAACTCTCAATGACTGCTATTGTTGATAGCAATTTCTTTGTGCTGATTCAGGACATGAGGGTGTAGAAAGAATATGAAATAGGAAGAGTGATCACCATTTAGTTTTGAGAAGAATAAAAATGAATTGAATAACGAGAAGAGAAATTTGCAAAAGTTTTAAAAAGTATCAAAGGGAAGAATCTTTTAGTGGTGATTCAAATATACAAGTATTATTCAAAAAAATATGAAAGTCTAAAAACAAGAAAATGTCACCTTGCAGATTCGGTGGCAGGATCTTAAGAACACAATGAAGATAAGTATCAGAAAGATGGCAAAATGTTCTGGAGGCTATTGAAAAAAACTTAGAAACAGAGGAAAAAGTACTGTAAAAGGAATCAGAGATTATAAAGAGTGATATAGAAACTGAAGATAATCTATATGTATGGAGTTATTACTTTGAAGGATTGCTAAATGAAACAAAAAAGTAACAGAATCGTGTAAAATATTCAAGAGGAATATTATATTTTTATAATGGGTGACACATGATATAGAAAATTAAAACATGTAGGATGTGTTTACTTCTGCTGTCTCAGTTACAGCTAAGTTAACAGGAGAATGCACTACTAGAGTTCAAAGGGAAACAATGGATAGTATTTGGAATTCAAAAACAAGGTTACATAACTTATTATTAACTAATAGTTAATGGCAATCACTTCCAAAAACTTTGAGACTAGCATGCAATCAGAGTGGTTAAGATTCAGATGGTGCCATAAAGTTTTACAAGTTCCAAAAATAGATGAAACTTAAATCTAATGGAATGAAAAACTTTGGTTTGATACCAAAGAACTCTTTGTTTTGTGTCAATGGCATGGTAAGCAAGACCAGACTTCTCAGCTTCTAAGAATTCGAAGTAGTCCCAATGTTATTGGATTTCAATCTTAGCAGAATGGACTCTCTGTCCAAAAATAAGTCAACATGAGCAAGGCACTTCATAGACATCAGGCAAGAAAAAAAAAAAAAAAAATGAAATTTATCTTTGGTAGGTGATAGAAAAGAAGACAGTTTCTTAGCTCATTTGAAGGTAGTGTACAGACTTTTTTTTTAAGAATCCAGGCTTTTGTTCTGATGTTTAAGGTAAGCTATGGAACTTCTTTTTACATCAGATTGTAGTCTGGGATGATGCCTATGAACAATTTTCTGGATGGTGGTTTCATTATATCTATTAGTAGCCAATATGATTTTTATTTTATTTAATTCTTCCAACAAAAGAACAGATTGCATGAACTCGATATATGTTTTGATAACACCTGTCTTCTGTGATGGATGATGGTGTGAAGAAGGATGGATGTATTTGCCAGTGAAGGAAAGTTTTCTATAAACAGAAAATACAATACAGCCTGTAGAAGTACAGATTATTAAAGTATCCAGAAAGAAAAGACTGTTGTAAGATTCATGTTCAATAGCAAACTTGATGTGGGTGTACATGCAATTTATTTTATCCAGAAATTGTAGTTTCTGACACTGAGTATCACCAAACTGTGAGGATATAATTTTATGGAACATCTGGAAAATCACCTCTTCAGTACCACTTTCCCTCTATCTTATATCTGGTTTAATTAGTGAATGATATCATGTTCCATATAAACAACTATCCAGCTTGAAAATCATGACAAAAATGTGCTACTGCTGGTATAAAATAATTCTAAAACTAATCTTGAAAATTTCACAGGTCACCCATGCCTTTTGATTACTACTCTTAAAAATCACTTGGAGGTGAGATATAATCCTTCTTGAATGTTCTGCTGGAATGACAAATAGGAGCTTCATCTCCGAGTCTCCTGAGGCATTCAATCCCAACATCAAAATGATTGTTCGATAACTCTGTCCTGGCAGCTCTGTTCAGCTTTCATAATGCATGTTCTTTTAGATATCTTTTTTCCAGAAGAGAACAGTTTTTTGTTAAACTGAACACTTGGGAAGTGAACAACAGCAAATCAGTTCTTCAAAATTTTCCATGAATTTGTTAGCTGCAAATGCTGCTTCCCCATTTCTTGTAGCTAATGAGATTCCAGTTCTATTCTTAAAACACCTGAATCATCCACAAGTTGCTTTACATTCAAATGTGCAGCTGGAATATTTTTAGAAATCATTTCTATTAACACATCTATATACAAACTATTTAAGTTGTTTCAAGAAGTAGTAAAATTTCCTGCCTTAGCTTTTATGGAGTTTTGTGCATGATTAAGTACTTACTAATGAGAATGTCTTTCACAGTTAACTGCAAAGCACATCTGTTTGTGAACTATGAAGACAACCTCTTGAATGAGACTGATATGAATAGTATGTGACAATAGAATATATCTCATGGTACATAACATGATATATCTTGTTATACCGTTTGTGACTAACTTCTGTTTCATATTTATTTTATAGTGCAACTGTGAGGCTAGCACTTTCCTCTATTCTCAAATATATACTGTTGCTAACAGATGTTATCAATTATCAAATTTCACTTGTTTAAGCTGGAAGGTAAAAAAAGTGCATCTGAAAATTACGTCCAGTATATTTGAGAATCCCCCCCCCACACACACACACCAATGCATTCCAAAAGAAAAATCAGAGTAATCAGTATCATGTTCAGCAGATCATGTTAATTATTTCTCAACAAAATCATCTCTGCAATCTACATACATTTACCAATGTTCATGTCATGTTAATGTAAGTTATTTTGGAATTGTGGACAAAGCAAACTAAGGCTATAAAGCTAGTATATTATGACTGTTAATTACATGTATTCTTCTGGACAGTTTGGAGATTTTGTTAATGAAATATCTTCCCACTATCTTGATTTCAGTACCTAACATGGTGAGAATGTCCTCTCAAATGTTCCTACAGTTTCAAGAAGAAACTGAGGATACAGAGTCAAGTGTGGGATAGACAGTGCAAGCAGTCCATTAACTGCAGTAATGTTCTGCAGTCTGGCATTCAGTGATAGCATAAGTTATTTTATGTGGGGTGAATGTGTAGGTATCAGTACCTTCTGAGAGTGGGCTGTATGTATGTGTGATGCAAAGCTCTGATCTGAATAGTACAAGTCATTCAAAATGCATGTCTACTATTAATTGTGGACACTATCTTGGAACACAGCAAAATTTGAAGGTACAGATTTGAAGAATTTATTCTGATATGCTCCTACATGCTACTCTATACTAATATTTCAAAACACAATCTCATGGTGTGGAGGTGAACAGATGATGTAGTCAAAGTATACCAGAAAGGCCACCCTAATATCAGTGACAAAGAAAAAAAAAAAGGCAAAGTATAAAGCAAACTGGAAACTATATAATGGAGTATAAAAACATGAAAGAGCATCTTTATAGGAGTTGAAATAATGTTGGAATGATCCATAAAGATATTAAAGAACAAGTACAAGAATACTGCATAAGTCAAGCAGCAACATTTAAAGCTAAAGAAAGGGAAACAATTGCTAAATGTTATTAGTGAATACAATCCAGAAGAAGGGAAACCAAAACTAGACACAGAAGAATTTTATGAAGATCTTCAAAATGTGATAGACAAAATAAATAACAATGTATAATAATAAATGGGTATTTCAATGTTGCTATTCCAGGTATATATCAAAGATCTAATTAAGAAATAATCAATGAAAATGGAATAAATCTGGTATAGTTTTGTATGAATAATGAATTAAAATTAAATTAATTCATTAATTTATTTTAAATTCTGTATTATTTTAAACTGTAAGAGTTCTAACATCAGCAGATATAGGAAACAACCATAAGTTAGTTCTTGGAAAAATAAAACTATCAAATGCATTAAAGAATAAAACACAACACGAGAAGAACAAAATACAGGACAGAATTTTTCCAGGATGAAAGTATAAGATGCCCTATACCAAAAGAGTGTTAGATAAACTGGAAACATTAAAAGACAGAAACAAACAAAAAAGAAGAAAAATGGATAGCTTTTAAAGACATTGTACATGAAGGAACAAGGAGAAAAAATAATTAGTACAAAAACTAATCAAGATGAACACTATGAAGAAGAGATAAAAAGTTTAGAACATTTTTATGGTACTCAAAGAAGAATCTGTAGAATACAAACATAAAAGAAAGAACTAAATGAAAGATAAAGCTAACAAATATTGGACTTGATAAATGGAAAAATTATTTTCAAAATCTATACACAGAAAGGAGCAAAGTTAATATAATCAACAATAAAGATGTTTACAACGAGGATAGCATAACTTTTGAAATAACAGAAAAAGACATCGAACAAACTCTTAAAGAACTTAAAAAAACAGAAAATCAGCTGAAATAGAAAGATACAGAATGAACTATTAAAATATAGAAGGGAAACAATTAGCAGAAGAACTGCCATATTTTATATATTGTATTTAAGGAAAGAAAAATACCAAATCACTGGCAGAAGAGTTTAACAATACCAATGTTTAAAAACAGAGATGGGACATATCCAGAACTACAGAGGAATAAATCTACTCTTCACTACATTAAAATTATGCACAAAAATATTTGGAAATATAATAAATAATTTACTTGAATTATCCGATGAGCAACAAGGAGTCAGGAAAAATAGACCAACAATAGATGCAATATTTATATTAAAGCAAATAATAGAAAAATTGATGGAATATAATAAACCTCGTTACATGTGCTTTACTGATTTAACAAAAGCATTTGATAGAATGGTTTAAATTAAGACATAAGCAACCATGTTAAAAAGGACAAAACCAAAACAAATTGTAGAACTAATTTCGTAGAATACAAATTATAATTATGCTTATGATATAATCTTATTAGCAGAAAACGAAGATGGCCTACAAAATAGATAAAAATAAGATATCAACAGAACTGAAACACTGACAGTTGCCAATAAACCAATAAGATGTAAATTGGAAATTAAAGGGAAAATAATTGAACAAGGTTAGCAAAATAAAATATTTAGAAACAGAAATAAACAATTATGACATCACACAAAACTAAGTTCAAGAACAACAATAAAAGCTAGTAAAATATTGGATGTCTCATCTGAAAGAATAAGAACATAAGCAAAGAAACAAAAAAATAAGAATCTATAAAGGAGTAATCAAACCCATACTAACATATGTAGTAACTAAAAAAATTAGAGAAATCAATGAAACTACAAAAATATAAACATTTTAAAAAAAATTGAAGGTGTAACAATATTAAACAAAACCTGGAACTCACAAATCAGTGAAATTTCTAAAATACAGCTGATAAAAGATGGGATCCAAAAATGGAAAGAATGGAAAAATCATAAAAAGAGTGCAGGATAACAGATGGGCAAAAAAAGTAAAGAACTGGATACCAAAGAGAAAGATCATGGAAAAGA
This sequence comes from Typopeltis vanoorti, assembly GCF_054136105.1. Classification (NCBI taxonomy): domain Eukaryota; kingdom Metazoa; phylum Arthropoda; class Arachnida; order Uropygi; family Thelyphonidae; genus Typopeltis; species Typopeltis vanoorti. Next base: position 70,706,658 of record NC_143568.1, on the reverse strand, counting down.
TGGTGGGATTGTCTTTGAAAGAAACATGTCATCCACATAGCACATGTGGAATGAGGGAGAAGGAACCAGAGTACTATTTTGAAGACCATACAGCAGCAGCAGCGATTGCAGGTCTCTAAATGCAGAGTGGTGGTATTTCAGCATATGATGAAGGTCATTCATCCAGAGGTTTAGTTAGCATTTCCTCCACCTTCACCAATTTCAGGTGAATTTCCTCCACTCAGGAAATTCACTTGAAGAGTGAATTTTAAAAGGAAATTTGGAAGTCAGAATGAAAATAGGAAAAGTGAAAGTTAATTGAAATAGTTAATAATTTTGGCAATACAAAATGTTAAAAGGGTACAAGAATGGGATACAGAGGATATGTAAGAGTTATCGGAAGATAGTGACTGGATTCTAATGAAGCAGTGCAGAGAAGAAGAAAAAATATATATATATATTTGCCTTTGTATACTTTTTGAAATTCATTGAAATTAAACAAGGAATTTTGTTGCCAGCCTGGTTGGCTGAGTGAATAGTTTTAGTTCACCAACTAATAAGTTATGGGTTTGAATACTACTATGAACATGGATGTTTATGAATGTCATTAAGTGGGAGAATTTCACTGTTCGGTGTGAGACCACCATCCTGCTTTGGCCAGAAAGATTCTAGGTTAGGTCAAGCTAGTAAAATAAATCAATTCCATGATATAATTTCAAGATTATTCCATGGTATCTGGATTATTAAAAAATAAATGATCAGCATACAAAATTCCTGCTGTGCAATCGCCTCGCCCACATTTTTCTGCTCTAGTCTCTAAATGGCCATCCACATCCAGTTGCTATGATCTCATCCTCTGTTTTCCTCTCTGAGAATCTGGACTGTAGTAACTGTTTATCTGTGATATTTTTCTGGCTACATGGCAAGGAGAGTTGTACTTTAAATATTTGGATTTTGAATAACAAATGATTTCTGTGAACTGCCTAATGTCTGGATTTTTTTACCTTCTGTACTTTTTAAATTCCCAAAATACTTTTCTCCATTGCTTGTTGCCATACTCTTAAGTTTTTTTTTTTTCTCTCTCTCTTTTTTTTTATTATATATATATATCAAAGATCAAATTTAAGCACCATAGGTTAATGCAGACAATGTTATGAATACAACAGCTTCATAGAGATGAACAAATGACCCTTCATCCAATGACCTAATCTTTAGTAATTATTCCATGCTTTGGTGCTTTGGTTGCTCTGAACTGTATTTCAAAGTCTTGTCTATTGTTAAGATATTGTCTCATATAGGTATACTCTAGTATGTATTCAATGGTCACAAAAAATAAAATATATATGAAATATGATAAAAAAATAATAATAAAAAAATTTTTAGTCATGGTATTAATTTATTATAGGTTTAGAAATTTTTGTGGCTGGGAGTCATAAAAAAAGGGAGCAGAAATAGTTAAATACTGTTTTTTTTCCCCTTCTTAAACTGCTAACTGACACTTTTCCACTCTTACAAAATATATTTATCACTGTTTTTGTAGTCATATTACTTAAAGGTTTAGTGGTATTAAAATGTAAGAGGAATAATAATTTAAATTATTTTTATTAATTATAAACAGTTATGTAATAATAAATAATTATTTGAAATATTACTCACGCATATGGCAACAGCAAAAAATCAAGAACAAAATCACTGAGTAATTTTGATACATGGTGTTTTTCATTTAGACCAAACAATGTTTTACAGGATGCTGGATCAGATGGAATTTTAACATGCGTAAGGACTGGTAATAATATGGATAACAGGCTAAAAGAGAAAATTTTTGCTCAGAAAACTATTAACAATCAAGACTATGATTTTTAACTATTTTCTTACATCAAGGAACAGTAATATTACTTGTTTGTTAGATGAAATTTTTTATAATATTTACAAAGTAGCTGTAGAATTGAGAACATACTAGCATTATTCCATTGTTTCAAATATACCATATTATTTAGTACTTTTTCAGAACTATTTACAAAAATTTATAAATCTACAGTGCAGGCTAGCAATAGTTTTGTCTTAAATATGTTTTTTTTATTATTAATTCCTGCATGGCTGATTGTGAAAACTATTCATTTCTTGGCTATCTGCAAATTTTTCATAAAATGTCATTTTTACTTTTTGTCATTTTTATACATAATGGTAATAAAGACAACAATTTTTTTGTTTCAAAATGGCACCTATATGATTCATTCCAATGCTCATTTACCTGAAGGAAATGGGCAAAAAGTCTACTTAATAAGGTCATCAAATAGGAGGAATATGGTTGGCTACTTTGTAATAGAGATCTAAAAAAAGGTTCAGTTATAAAGATTATTATTAGTTATTTTCTTTTTGAATGAATTGGACAGCAGAGCAGTTGGTTTACATTAAATATAGAAGCAATGGTCATGAAGGATCAGTGAGATGCATCAACATCATCAAATTCCTGCTCGTGTACCCTCAAGGGGTGTACAGGATATGATAGTATTACATGAAAAAAATTACATCATTACTAACTTCCTATCTACAATTTTCCTCCAAATCAGTCTGTTATTTGTCAAGGCTTCAACATTATCAGATCTTATATTTCTATCGTCTAAGGCACTTTGTACCGTATCAATCCACCTATATCTTGGTCTTCCTCTGGGTCATTTTGCTGCCAACCTGGCAGAGAACACTTGTTTTGCTAATCTTTCCTCGCCCATTCTGTTTAAGTGACCATACCACCTGAGATTAGCTCTGCTAACGCATTCCTGGATGTTGACAATGTCAAGTTCTTTCCTAATATCCTTGTTTTTAATATGATATTGCCATTGATGCCATCTGTTCGCGCCTATAATCTTTCTCAGGACTCTCATATCTGCGGTCTCTAGTCTTTGGCCAAGTGTTTTACTTCTGATCCAGCTCTCAGATCCATAAGTTAAAACTGGTTTGAACACTGTCTTGTATACAGCCAATTTAGTGTTCTGACTAATTTCTCTCTTATTCCATATGAATTTATTCAATTGACTTCCTACCATACCAGCTTTGCTGATTCTGTTGTCTATTTCGATATTGAATTTACCATCTTCAGTAAAAATCGTGCCTAAGTAGCTGAAATGTTTCACTTGTTCCACAGGTTCTGAATTCACAACACAGTTGACATTTTCAATGAGTCTGCCTATGTTCATTATCTTTGTCTTTTTATTGCTGACCTTCATACCATATCTATTACAACAGCTATTCAATTTAGTCAGAGAATCTTGCAGACTTGTAGCAGATTTATTTAGAAGTATAACATCATCCGCATAAAGCAAAGAGCTGACATCAACATCTCCAATTTTGATATCATGTTTAATACCACTTTCCTTCATAATGTGATCCATATAGATAATGAATAACAGAGGGGATAATGTACATCCTTGTCTCACACCAGATTTAACATTAAACCATCTTCCTGTACTTCCTTCAATTCTAACTGCTGACTTACAACTCAAATAAAGACTAAGAATTGCTTGATATAATGCCCCATTGACACCATATAACTGTAGCGCATTGAATAGCTTCTCTCTCTCTCTCTTGGCACCTTGTCATATATCTTTTCCAAATCGACAAAACTTAAATACAGATCTCTGTTATATTCCCATGATTTCTCCACTCTTTGTCATAAAGTGACGATCTGATCCTGACAGCCTCTATTTGGCCTGAATTCAGCTTGTTCTTCACCAAGCTTTTCTTCCACAATTCTTCTCAACCGTTTCTCAAGTATACTTGCATAGATCTTACCAGGAACACTCAGTAGGGAAATACCTCTGTAATTCTCAAATTCAGTTTTATTTCCCTTTTTATATATGGGTACTATGAGAGCTCTACTCCAATCATCGGGAATTCGTCCAGGCTTTCTAAACTATGCAGTGCAGTCACTGTAGACTCTTATACCACCATATTTCAGCATTTCTGGTCGAATATCATCTACTCCTGCTGCCTTTCCACATTTCAAGCCTTTGATGGCTTTTTCTACTTCAAGTATGGATATGTATTCCTGACTGCATGCCTGGTCAGTGTTTTTTACCACTGTGCTGTCATTACTGCTTGTTTCATTTAGCAGTTTTTCAAAGTCATTACTCCATACTTCAAGGATATCTTTTTCTCACGTTTTCATGTCACCTTTAACATCTCTAACTCCTTTTACAGCACTCTTTCCTCCATTCCTATGCTTCTTCAACAACCTCCAGAATATTTTGCCACCTTCTTGATATTTATTTTCTATATTCTTGCCAAAGTCCTCCCATGACTTTTGTTTAGCTAGTTTTACACAGTGTTTAGCATTCTTGCATTTGTCTCTGTATTCTCTAAGAGAACAAGCTGACTTATTTGACAGGAACTTTTGATATGCTTTCTTCTTTCCCTTCACTGCCTCTTTAACTTCCTGTGTTCACCAGGGAGTTCTGATTTTTTTATCCTTGCAGACAACCTCACCACATGCCTCTCTGGCAGAATCAATCAATGTTTCCTTTAGAGTTTGCCACTGAATCTCGAAGGTTTGACTGTTCTCAAACTCTTTCTTTTTTCTTCAATAATCTTTGTGTATTTTAGTCTACAATTCACATCTGAGAGCTGCTCAACTTTTATTCGCTTTAAAACTTTCTTACATGTTATTCTTTTCAATATGAAATTCAATTTTATCCTGCTCAAGACTAAATAGTGATCCCTTCCAATTTCAAATCCTCTGTACACTCTAGTGTCCTGCACCAGGGAGAAAACATCACTGTCAACAATAACATAGTCAATGAGACGTTTTTTATTCCTTGCCTCTTCTCTCCATGTGAATTTGTGCACATTTTTATGTTGGAACATGGTGTGTTAGTAATAACCAGTCCATGTCCTGAGCTGAAATCCAACAGATATTTGCCATTGTTATTAGCTTTGCTCTTTTCTCCAAATTTTCCCAAAATATTTTTGTATGTCTCACAATCATTTCCTACTCTGCTATTTAGATCCCCAACAAGGACCAACTTTTCCTTCTTCATTGTGTCAGCTGCTTTTTCTAAATCCTCAAAAAATTCCTCCACTTCTACCTTAGTAGAACCTTCTGTGGGACCATAGACACAAATAAGTCTCATTGTCCAGTTCCCCATTCTCATATTTGCCCACATTACTCTACTTGAGACTGACTGCCATTCAAGAAGATTAGCCTTGTATTTTGTGTTGAATACTATGGCCACTTCTTCTTTTCCTTGATTGTCATTGCCTGAATATAACATTTTGTATTTGTTGCTCAGAAAGATCTCACCAGTTTTGGTCTTTTTTGTTTCAGTCACCCCTATTATGTCGACCTGGTACGTATCTAATTCCTCAGCTAGCTCCATTTCTTTGCCATTCAGGCTTCTTATGTTGATAGTACCGATCTCTGGTGATGTTGAGTTGGGGTTTGTTTTCAGATTTGTTCCAGTAGCTGACTTTTCGCTGTTCGCCCTGGTTCCCTGGCGAAAACAACGAGGGCCTTGTTTAACCAGGCGACGCCCCAAGCCGGCATGAAATTTTGTCATGTCGCACCATCATTTTTTATTTTGGTTTAACCAATAAGAATACAATTTGGTCGGCTAAATCCCAAATTGCCAGCCCATCCTCGTTTGTTCAGTATCCAGGTAGATACCCAACAGGGTGCACCACGAGAAGGTGAGGATTGGACATTAGGTCAGCAGCCCTGGTCGGTTCTCTGCATTCCTTTTAAGGCTATGTGGAGGTCTCCTCTCAGTTATACAGCTTTGCCCCTTAAGCAACCAGTGAGATGCAAGGTTCCAAAAAACTTGCAATATAAGTTTTCTGAACTAAAAAAAGTCATTACTTCACCTTGAAACACAACTGCACTTGAGGAATTTCCAAGCCTTGGATGAAGATGGAGACTGTTTCAAATATCTACGCCAGAGCTTTCCGAACTGTGTGTCATGACACGTTAGTGTGTCAGCTGCAGTGTGAGGGTGTGTCACGCGAACATAAAGAGTTAAAGAGTAATCACTGAAAATTTCCACAGCGGAATCCATTTCGCAAAGTACCGGTACGACTTTTAGTTAGCACCGTTAAAGAAGATATTTGGTCAACCACTCGGAACCCCCTCCTTGAGTTCACAGCTGTAGCAAAGAAAGAGAATGAAAATATTATAATTACTCATTGCTTTTTACATTGCGAAGCACTAATCATGCAAACCACTGGTAATGAATTAAAAAAGGTTATGGACAAAGTTGTTCAAATGGTCAATTACATTAAAAGTAGACCTCTTAAATCAAGATTATTTGCTAAAATTTGTGAAGGTATGGGGGCAAAATTTAAAAACTTATGCTACACTCAGAAGTTTGTTGGCTGTCAAGAGGTCGAGTGCTTTGTCGTGTATATGAATTGAGGGAAATGATGCTTAAACTTTTTGAGGGAAATCAACAAAATGAATTCGGCGATCTAATTCAAAAGAAATTATGGTGCACAAAATTGACATATCTTGCTGACATATTTGAACACTTCAATAAAATAAATACCAGTATGCAAGGAAAAGGAGAAAATATCTTAACAGAGGTGGATAAAATTTGTGCTATGAGAGACAAGACAGAAATTTGGAAAAAGAAAGTTAAAGAAGGAAATTTTGAAATGTTTTCCAAAACTGCAGACTATGAACTAAAATGTGATATCAGCTCACTAATTGTTGACCATTTAACAATGCTCGCAGAGAAAATTCATCACTACTTCCCAAATATTGAAATACAAGACAATGATTGGATCAGAAATCCATTTTTTTCAACTACAACGATTAACTTGTCACTTATTGAAGAAGAAGAATTAGCTGAAATAAAAAATGATCGAAGTCTGTTAATGATGTATGAAGAGGGTGATTTAGACAACTTTTGGATTCGTGTTTCAAAAATGCATCCAAACATAGGCAAAAAAGTGTTAAAAATTCTTTTGCAGTTTTCCACTACATACATGTGTGAAGTATCCTTTTCAACGATGGCAAACTTGAAGACATTGAAATGTGGTAGCTTAAGAATGCTTGATGACGAAATGTGAGTGCCTTTATCTACTATTCCACCAAATATTGAAAAGCTGTGTTCATCCCATGAAGCTCATATATCTCATTAAAATTCTATTATTATATATTTCTTTCTTTTCTTTCTATTTCTTATAACAATGACATTAATCTTGGAAATAAATATATTATATATTTTTATTTTGTATATTTTATTATATATAAAAATACAGTATGATCAAAAAAACTCAACAAGCGAACTATGAAATCTGTTTTCCCTATATTTAAATACATTGAAAAATTAAAAAGAGTGAATCATTTCAGCTCACTTGATGTGTTTTTTTTTATTCATCATACTGTAATATATATTTTTAATAAAAAGGTTTTCATGAGATAGGTTGTGTCGTGAAACAAGTTTAACCTCTAGTTTGCTAATAGACTGTGTCGTGCCCTCAAGACAAGAGTATAGTCTAATTATATCACACAACCTTTAAAGGAGTTATATGATATTTGATCTTATCAAATATCAAAAGGAGTTGCTTATTATAGTAATGATGGGATCAGTTTTAAAAGGAGTAAGTGATTAATCACTTACTATAAATAGTGAATTTTTATTAACACGGTATCGAATGAACGGGAAGAGATTTTTAAATAAACCTTCTAAAAGTAATACGAAATATAATTGTAAAAGCATATACTTAAACTACATCTGATCTGGCCACGTGACCCATGAGAGGCACATCAGACTGAATTACTGTGCTGCGAAATTATGTTTGTCTAAAAAGTGTGTCACCAACATGAAAAGTTTGGAAATCACTGATCTACGCAATAAATTCTCTGATCTTTCAGAAGCAAAGTTAAAAAAAAAGGGGGGGACTTTGTGGTTCATCATTGAAGGATACTGAATTCAGATGAAAAATCCAAACAAACAATGAAGCACAAACTAGAATTAAAGATGTTATTAAAAACATTTTAGGAAATAATCACTTGAATGCCCAAAACATGCTTAACAAATTCAAAAAGCTGGGTTGCAGTACAAGCTTGAAAATTCATTTCTCAAATTTACATAAGGACTTAGTATATTTCTAAGCTATTAATGAAGAACAAGGATAGCTGGTCTCACCAGTATCAAGCTAATGAACAGCAGTAATAGAAAAGGTGGAAGATCAAGCATGATGGCTGATTATTGCTGATGTTACTTTTGAAAATAATTCAATCTATGTAAATGTAAAAATATCTTTAAAAAAAAAAAAAAACTGCATGTGATAGAAAAAATTAACTTATCAAAATCAATATAGCTGCATTATGGAAATTCAGCTATTAGGACATACACACACAAAAAAAAAAGGGGGGGGAGAGGTCTTTTAAAAAAGTTTAAATTCACAAGCCTGAATAATTCAGTTTTTCATGCTAATCAAAAACAGAACTATGAGCACCGAAGAAAAGTTTCAACTATGCTATACTATAAATTAAAGATGCCAAGAAATTATATTTTTGGTTTAATCTTGGTTTACTAATGTGTGACATGACACCTTTTGACTACTTATATATGGGTAATATATGACTTCTGCATTAATTCAACTTTGGTATCTCTTCAGGGTCTGGCTCCAACTGATGAGACCTCAATAAAGGTCAAAAACGGTCTGGGTAGTTTGGGTGTGTGTGTGTGCTTTGCATTATGTGATACTAAGGCAATTGATGTGAAGTCACTAGCCTCTATATGTAAGTAGCAAAGTTGTGAAGATACTTCACATGCAAAATTGTTTACTTTCATTCTTACTTTCTTTCTCTCCTGTAGTCCTAAATGGACTGTTGGGTCATTCATGGCTGGTAGGTGATATTCTTTGTTAGCCTCCTCCAATCATCTCGGTCTCTTGTTCTTGATGTCAGTTGAGAAAGGGAGGAATTTGTTCATTTTTTGATGTTATCAGTCCATTTTAATCGAGGTCGGTCCCTAACACTTGATCCCGGAACGATTCCTTCTAGTGCTTGCTTTGGAATGCCATTAGCCCTCTCCACATGTCCGAACCATTTCATCTGTCTTCTTCTGATGACTGTCAGAATATTTTCTATTGTTCTCCCATTTATTGAATCAATCAGTTTTCGGACATTTTCATTTTGTTGTTTCAAGGATACTTGCGACATAAGACTGAATGATATAATCACAAGAAAGATATTTATTTAACCAAAAATTTTGGTCTGGAAATAGCAAACCATCTTCAGTGGTATGACAAGAACAGTTTAAAAAATACAAGCTAGAATACTAACAATAGATCGTTAAAATTAGTGATATAACATCACGCAGCGTGTTCTCATTTTAATGATCTATTGTTAGTATTCTAGCTTGTATTTTTTAAACTGTTCTTGTAATACCACTAAAGATGGTCTGCTATTTCCAGACCGAAATATTTGGTTAAATAAATATCTTTCTTGTGATTACGTGATTATATCATTCGGACATTTTCATTGGTTTCATGAGTGGTATAGGGAATTCTCAAAAGTCTTCTGTAAGTTTTCGTTTCAAGAGACAGGAGTCTCCTTTCATCTTTCCTCAAAGTCCAGGCCTCACAACCATACAAGAAGACAGAATTCACCAAGGTGTCAACTAGTCTAAGTCTGGTTGTGATCGCTATTCTATTATCTCCCCACGGTTTTAACTTCTGTAGGGCCATGGTTACCTTAGCAATTCAGTATTTAATGTCGGTTTTTGAGCAACCATCTTGACTCAATGTGCTTCCTAGATAAGTGAATTTGTTTACATTCTCAATTTGTTTATTGCCAATTTGATATCGTCTGCAAAACGTAAGTTATTTATTCTTAGTCTGCCAACTACTATTCCAGTGTCATATTCATGAAGAGCTTCATCTATGACATATTCCAGAAAACAATTAAAAAGAATGTAAAGTTGTGTAAGGCAATTGATGTGAAGTCACTAGCCTCTATATGTAAGTAGCAAAGTTGTGAAGATACTTCACATGCAAAATTGTTTACTTACACTTGGATAAAGGATTAAACCAAGAATATAATTTCTTGGCATCTTTAAATTATAGTTAGGTTTGTTTCTTATATACACTGCTAGTTTAATTTTTTGGCTAATTTCTCTCTTATTCCATATAAATATATTTAATTGGCTCCCAACCATACCAGCTTTATTTATTCTGTTATCTATTTCCAGATATAACTTGTCATCTTCACTAAAACTGTACTTAAATAGCTGAAATATTTTACTTGTTCTATAGGATCTCCATTGAGAATGCAGCTGAAGTCATTGGCCTTTTTATTACTGATTTTCATGCCAAATTTGTTGCAGCTGATATTCAATTTAGTTAGAGAATCCTGTAGATGTACTGGAAATGCCATATTGCACAATTTCCTATTTTGATGTTTGTCCACATCACTCTTCTTGACACCACCTGCAATTCAAGTTATCCTAATATTTACTGAGAAAATGCCACTTGCATTTTCTACTTATTTCAGCCATATCACTTCCTTGTCTCAAGAAACATAAGTTGGCACGAATATACAAGATTATTCATAAAGGGTCCAACAGCTCAGTTGTTATCTATGATGTCCTTTGGTTGAAGAGATTTAGAATATCTTTATCGTCAGTTTTCAAGTCATGTTTATCATTTCTAATCCCTTTTGACATACTCTTTCCTCCATTTCTAAGCTTTGTCTAGTTGGCCGAGTAGATAGTCTGTAGTATTTAAATCCACAATGCAGCTGTGGGTTTGAATAGCTGTTGGCATGAATGTTTGTGAATGTCTTTATGTCGTATAAAAATTTCATCTCCTGTGTAAGACCACCACCAATCTACTTACTGTTAGCCTGAAGTTACATGCTTTGGTTTCTAAAGTAAAGTCTCCAGATTATCTATAACCCTTGGTCCACCCATAATTAATTAATGCACTTCAGGGTTATAAACTTTCAGGGGTATGATTCACATTCTCAACAATTACTGTGATTTGCACTTAAGTTCAGATTGTGTAGTGATGATGATGTTCAGTTAGAGATATAAGAGTATTTATTGTCATTATATGATCACTATAATGGGCAACAGGTCTTATAAATAATAAATCTGGATATGCAATAAATTTTTGAAGAGAAGCTTTATATCTTCATCATTCATCCAAAATTTCCAGCCAGATGATCGATGTTTCCTCCAAATAATTGGTTTATCTGAGATATCTTGGTCATCAATATAATACCTCAACTACAAATGATATGCTGTTTTCAATTAATGAATAAAATAACTCTTTGTTTAGCAGTAAATTCTCCACAGGATAGCAAAAACTGTTCAAATCACATATGTGTTCAAGAGACATTATCAATATTTTTCACAACGCTTCACTTACTAGTGGTTTTTAATTTCAGTTAAAGTAACCTGAAGTAAAAAAAAAAAAAAAACAGCTATTAATAGTTGATTATAATCTAGTAGTTGGATATACACTAGATATCACTATAATTCATTTGATAACACACTTATAAACACTTGATAACATAACTATAATACCAATTATATATTTGGTTTAATCCTTTATCCAAGTGTAAGCAAATAAAGTTTGCACCTGTAGTATTTTTAGGATTGGGGCAACTCGTGGCATAACTTCTCATTACTTACCTTGGTATCCCATAATACAAAGCGCATATCCTTATGGGTATGTATAATGCTATGCATTATAGAAAGGGTCACTACCCAGACCAGTTTTGATCTTTACTGAGGTCTCGTCAGTAGGAGCTAGACCCAGGGGTGGTGATACTAAGGTGGAAGTAATAAAGAAGTCATATTTCCATATACCAGCTGCCAAAAGGTGTCACACCTAATTATTAAAATTCTCTGGATTAGAGATAGATAATGGTACTGTTTTTTCACTTGGCTATGCTACCAATTATATATTTGGTTTAATTCTTTATCCAAGTGTAAGCAAACAAAGTTTGTGCCTGAAGTATTTTCAGGACTTGGGCAACTTGTGGCAAATGTGGTATAACTTCTCATTACTTGCCTTAGTATCAACTACTATCAACTATTTCTAATCCAGAGAATTTTAATAATAAGGTGTGACACCTTTTGGCAACTGGTATATGGAAATATGACTTCTTCATTACTTCCATCTTAGTATCACCACCTCTGGGTCTAGCTCACACTGATGAGACCTCAATAAAGGTCGAAACCGGTCTGTGTAGTGACCCTTCCCATAATGCATAGCATTATACACACCCATAAGGATATGCGCTTTGTATTATAGGACACATTCCTGAATTTGCCACATTCCTGGAAATACTTCAGGTGCAAACTTTGTTTGCTTACACTTGGATAAAGGATTAAATCAAATATATAACTGGAGCATAGCCAAATGAAAAAACACCACCAATAACTGTAATATATTCAGTCTGGCAACAAATAATCTAGAAATCAGTTTAAAATGGCAAAAAAAAAAAAAATATATCATTTGTTATAAAATTTTTATCATGTCCTATACTTGCATTTCTTTAAATTACATTAAAATTAACTATAATGCACTATATGTAGTTCATACTTGAAAACTTGCAGTTCCATTCCTAAATCTCAAACTATACATGGCAGGTTAATTCAGAAAACAGATAATATAAAAAAATTACATTAAGTTTGCCAATTTTTGTTTAGAAATCAAACTTTCATGTTTAATGTAATTTAGATTGGAGATGAATGCGAGACCACCACTCACTTATAATGAAGTGGTTTGAAAAAAGATCTCTCTAAAGCAGGGTTTCTGAATTATTGTTATTATTATTATTATCATCATCCCGGGCAACTCGAAGGAGTCGACAGCCTCATCGAAGGAGGCCCTAACATCATGTGAAGAACAAATATTCGACATTCACACAGTATCTATCATACCTCGCCTTGAACTCATTCACAGTCATAGCACCCACAACAGACTCTGGCAGCTTATTCCATTCATTCACCACTCTCTAAGTAAAAAACCTAGCTCTAACACTCCTACTAACCACATTCTTGCCCAGCTTCCATGAATGGCCCCTTGTCTTCCCACCACCAGTCCTATTCTCAAAAATATCTTCTGGATTAATCTTATAGAAACCCTTCAGTAATTTCAATGTCTCAATCATATCATCCCTTTCCCACCTATCAACCAATTTTTGCAACCCACAAATCTTCAACCTGTTCTCATAAGGTTCATTCCATAGACCTGCTATCATCTTGGTCACTCGTCTCTGGATCCTCTCCACTTCCTCCCCATCAAGAAGAAACCCTGGCACCCATATCTGGGCACAGTAGTCTAGATGGGGTCTTATCAAGGCTTGATACAGAGGAACAATAACTTGTTTGTCTCTGCTTGTTAAGGTATTTTTCATCAACCAAGTGATTTGATGAGCTGATTTAGCCACTTTTGCAATGTGCCCCCTAAACTTCAACTCCCTATCCACCAACACTCCCAAATACCTAGCCTCATCAATCTCCTGGAGTATGGTTCCACCAATGTGATATACTGCTGCTAATCTTTTCACCCCAAAATGCATAACCTTACACTTTGCCACATTAAATTGACATCCATTTTCCTTAGTCCAGTCCTCCAAACTATCCAAATCATCTTGCAAAATTTTGACATCCTGTGCACTCACTATTGCTCTACCCAACTTTGCATCATCAGCAAACAAGTGAACACTTCCTCTGAGATCCTTTCCTATATCGTTAATGAACAAATTGAAAAGTAGTGGTTCAAGAACAGAACCCTGCGGCACCACTAGCCACAAGCCATATTTTGGACTCTACTCCTGAATAAACCACTCTCTGATATCTCTCCATCAGCCACCCTCCTATCCATCTCACCAACCCTTTATCCATCCCCATATGCTGCAGTTGACTGATTAGAGTTCCATGTGGTATCCTGTCAAAGGCCTTAGCAAGGTCCAGTAGAATCACTGTAAACCCATTACCCTTATCCAGTTCAGTCGTCACTGTGTTATAAAACTTGAGCAAGTTACTGAGGCATGATCAACCCTTCACAAAACCATGTTGTCCTCCATACAGTATCCCATTTTCATCTATCCAATCCTGTATTCTTCTCTTGACTAATTTCTCCAAGACCTTGACAACGACTCCTGATTATGCTAATCGGTCAGTAATTTACAACAGCAGTCTTGGAACCTCCTTTATGCAGTGGAACTATTTTCCCCTCTTTCCACCCCCTCGGGACTAACCCAGACCCAAGACTGAAATTAAACAAAATGGTCAAGGGCACTGACAATTCTTTAGCTGCTTCACGTATGACACAAGCTGGTATACCATCAAATCCCACAGATGTATTGACATTGAGGTTTTGTAATAGACTACTCACCTCCACTTCATTCACCACAATTCCCATATAATCTATTGGTTTATTCATTTCTGCAATTTCACCACCTGGATGATATATATATTCTTGCAAAGTGTTCGCTCAGTAATTCAACTATATCAACTGATTCGGTTACCTCTCTACCATCGGCATGCTTTAAAATCATTCTGCCATATACATTTTTTCTTTTACTTGCAACATATCGAAAAAACTGCTTGGGATTCTCTTTAGCCTGCATGGCTAATATTCTTTCATCTGTTTTTGCTTTTCTTACCACACTCGTTACTCTTCTGGCCTGCGCTTTATACCGTTCATGTGCCTGCCGGTCACCTTTCTCCTTAAATTCCCTCCATAGTAGTTTTTTTTTTTTTTGCAGCTCAAACTTAATGGTATTATTCATCCATTTAACCCCACTTGATTTATTACACAAACTCTAGGTATACAGTCAGCCATTGCTTCATGCAAACACTTCCTAACCGCCTCCCATACACTATCAACATCTAGCCCTTGCAGTTTTACATGCCATGGCACTGAACCAATCAAACTCCTAAGCTTGTCTGTCATACTTACCAGCCCAATAATTCCATATGTACCCTGTCTTAATTGTAAATTCCACACCTTTAGCCACCTCCCACGTCGAGACCCTATGATCACTCTCACCAATTGGTGGCAACGTGGTCATATTCATTACAGCCAAATTCTCAGATGCAATTACTAGGTCAAGCACTCTCTGACCCCTAGTATTTTCCATTACATGCTGTCGCAGACAGTTATCCCTTAATAACCGCATAAAATCCAATTCCTTCCTCCCATGTGTCCTCTCCTCCTTCCAGTCAATGTTACCATAGTTGAAATCACCCATAATAATTACCCTCCTTCCACTCATTTCTTCTATTTGCTTATGCCCACTATCTCCACCATCTATTCCATCACCTGGTTTATAGCAGCACCCAACTGTATATTTTGATCTGCTAGTTTCAATCTCATGCCAAATAGCCTCAAATGTGCTCTTTTCTCTATCCTGCAGTTTCCACTTCTATTCTCCTTGGCTGTAGCTCATCAGCTATCATCAATTAAATACATTATGTAAAAAAAAAAATAAAAATAAAAAAAAAATTATATATATATATATTAAAGGCACTATAGGTATCTTATTCTCATGGGTAAGACTGACATAAACCTGGGAAAGCAATTTGAAAAAGAAAACTATAATGCAGAAATATAGAATTTGTAAGGAAATTTCTTCATCTCTCACTAAACAAAGAGAGAGGGGAGGTAAGTGTCATTCACCAAGATGTGGCCAATATTCTAGACTAAGATATAATTTTTTGGGAAAAAGTCCAATTTTGTTTTACTACATTAACATTTTTTATGAAAACTTTTACACTTGTTATAACTTTCTTTTATATAAAAAAAAAAGAATTAATTTCGTAATAAAAAAGAAAAAATTAACATGCTCACCTATCTTGATGTTGCTGAGGTTTACCTTCCATAGAAGAAAGGAGACTAGGAATAAGCTCAAGTTTTTTATCTAAATTCAGTCTAGGATATCCCAGTTTGATATAAATTATAGTAAAATTAATAAGAAAAGATGTGGCAGCAGGATCTTGATACTGTAACAGTAATGCATCAACTGGGAGTTGTAACTGTGGCCGAGATTTAAGTCTTTTATTTATATGTACTAAAAGTTCCATGACCTAAGGATGAAAATACTATTAATGATCTTACTTTTAATAAAAATTTAGATATGTATAAGCTGCAATATAATGAGGTAATAATGAATAGCATAATGAAATGAAATAACAAATTAATGAATGACATAATTCAATAAAATATTTAGTTTACTTTGTAGGTAGTTTTTGATACTGAGACCACATTGTAATATAGAGTTTATTAAAAATAAACAATTAAAAATCCCAACAAGTTTCGTGCATCATAAGACTTGCATCTTCAAGGATAATGGTATAAAAGTTTTACGCAACAAAAGCTTACTGACAATTAACCCTTTAACTGCTGATTTTATATTCTAATGACATTGTCCCATGTGCTGAATTAATTTTGCAAAAAATTTATAAATAAAATCAATTAAAATTCTTACTGAAGTAAGAAGTCCAGATAGCATCATACATTCTTGATACACTTGTTCACTCACAAAAATAGCAATAATAGTGTTTTATAAAATTTGCATAATCAAGTGTCCACTTGATTAAGCAAATTACACACATTAATTTATGTAGAATCACCAGGATCTTCTTCATCTGAAGAACACAATTCACTTAACTCGGACAATTCATCTCCTGACTCATTTGTTGTTAACATTCATCAATTTGATCATCAGTAAGATATTTACTGGTAGATGCCATATTGTGACATAACGGAAATCCCGCAGTCACGTGGTTTATGCGTAGTGCTGCATATTATTATTATTTGTGACACCTCCAAGGAGTCCGAAGACTCATCGCGGGAGCATACCTACTGTACAACTCTAAGTCTCCACCCGAACCTCTACTACCAATCATCCACATTAATGTCATCTACTGCCCTCCACCACAACTAGTATTTTTAGTCTGTAAATTGCAGGTGTTCTGTAGGGCTGATTTGTCTGTATGGGGAATGAAAAATTGAGTTAAATCGATTTTTCATTGATTGAGTAACTCGATCGTGGCAAGGTCACCATTTTTTTCCGTGTTGGAGTTAACTCGACCATAGCAGCTAAAGGGTTAATTATTAATTAATAAAATTTGGAACAGTCAAAACTTCTGAAATAGTGATTAAGAGAGGTGTCATGCAGGGATACCCACTTTCACCATATTTGTTTAATCTTTGCCTGGAGAAACTAGTAAAAATCTATTCCAGAAATATGGGAATACCTGTGAATGGACAGAATTTACATAATGTAAAATATGTGAATGATATAATATTATTTACAGATGACTGAAAGTCTACACAAAAGCTGAAAGGATGCAATGGGGATAAATTTTAGTAAAACCAACACAATGGCAATAAGTAGAAACAGAAAAGAACTTAAAAGTAGAAGGAATTAAACAGGTAGAAGTCAAGAAATTCAGTCAGATATAAAGTACCTGATCAAAGATTAGAAACCACAGATATGAGCTCTGAGAAAAATAAGGGACCTGAACAGATGGCATCAGTTGCAGAATCATATCAAAAAGTCATTAGAAAGGAACTTGGCATTGTTAGTATTGAAGAATATGTTAGAAAGGCTAATCTAAGATGGTATGGTCACTTAAACAGAATGGGAACATAAAGGTCAGCAAAACAGGTGTTTAAAGACAAGAGGGTAGGAAAAAGACACAGAGGAAGACCATAATCTAAGTGGATTGATTCAGTCAGAAGTGCCTTAAAAGATTGAAATTTAGATACAAAATTGGAGTGCTGACAAGTAAGATTTTCGAGGAAAATTGTTAAGGAGATTAATAATAATGTAAACTTAATGATGTAGTGCTGTCATAGTAGCCTGTACACCCCTTGAGGGTACATATGAAGAAATTGATGACAATGTAGTAGATATCTTTTCAAACTCAAAATAGAATAACATGCACGTTTTTGTAATTCAAAGATCATAAATGAGCCAGCAATTATATCACAATCTCGCAAAACGCAATTAATTAATCCATCAATTAATGCTCACTAAGCAAAATCGCGTTAAGCAAAAACAATAAACAATTATAGGAATAATTATAATTCAACCATCAGTTGGCGTAAATTTGAAAAAAAAAATTATAAATGATATTAGAGGATAAAATCAACTGCTTAAATTTTTATTTAATGTCTAAACATTTGATTGAGCTACTTTTTAACAAAAAAATAAAGATGTTTGAATAGTGCTCAATTTTTTCATCTTGTCATGCAATTTGCGACAGCTGGCGATTGCTTTATCAAGATTTCGGCAGAGTTCGAAGCTTCATTCCATATCAGGATTAGCATCAAACAAAATTTCCTTAGAATGCCCAATATGATTGAAAACTAGCTCAAGTTCTTTTGCAGTTAGTTTCTTAGTCATAACATTCTCTTCTTGTTCGCACTCCTCATATGCACGTTGTTCTAGTTGAAGGAGATCATTCTCGTTTAACTGTTCTGAATGGGAATCGAACAAGTTTCTCGCATCTTCATCATCCAGTTTATTAAATCTAAGTTCTTGCACAAGTGTGCTGATTTCTTCAATAATGTCAGATCTTGGATTCTGCACATGATAAACTAATGTAGGCTTGAGTATAAAGTTGCTGTCTGGATTGCCTTTTAATTAAAGTGTAAGACAATCTTAAGATACTTGGTTGAGATGCTTCAGTTTTAGCTATGAAAATATTCGTTGGCATACGATTCCAAAAGAGACCAGTTTCATCGATGTTGAATATTCGACGATCATCATAATCACTCTCCGGAATTATCCTAAGCAATTCTTCAGGAAACCTGGCCATAGACTTTATCAGCACTAGCAGATTCCCCAGTTATTCTTACATTATGCAGTTCAGCTTGATTTTTAAAATGGTCAAACCATCCTAAACTTGCAGTAAAATTTTCACATTCCTCTTGAAATTCAGTCTCTTTCAATGATGTAAAAATACTGAGAGCTTTTTCTTGAATATTCCTTGCAGGTATTTTTTTTGGTTACAATCCTGAGTGATAGAAGTTCCATCTCAATCATTAAATGGCTTCTATTTCAGGTGATATGCATGCTTATAGAAGCAGTAGCAACTTTTCCTTGTTCTTTGTATTCTTTGCTCTTATTTAATACAGTCTGAACTATAGACTCGCTGTATCCAGGTCTTGACTGGCCATTGTATTACTAGCACCACTTTCATGTTTCTTAATGACTTCCAGCTTTTCCTCTAACGTAATTATTTTTCATCTCTTTTTATTACTGCCGATTTCTTTATCAGTCTTTCTCTTTTCCATATTAGGGGTTGAATATAATAAAGTCTTATAGGTATCTAAATTAAAGGAAAATGAAGAAAAAGTGATTGAGCAAGAGAAGAGAATTTGCATGTGCACTTGCGATGATAACTTTTAATCAAATGCAGAGTGTCACCTCCTGCTGCACTGCCTACTACATTGACAAGTGCTGCTGCTCGCTGCAGATAGGCGACAAAAAATTTCACATGGCTTAAAATTTCGCATAACATAAAAAAAGCATGTTAACTGATCATTCGCTTAAAGCAGGAAATAGCATCATTTCACTCAAGCACGCTAACTGATTATCGTACATATCGAATTTGAGTTAAGTGAGGTTTCCTGTACTTGTTTATTTGCATCCCATGAGTGGGCAAAATATGAAGTATGTGACAACACCAATAATATAATCCTTTCTATGAAAATAAAGTGTACAACAAAATTAAAAAAAAAAAAAAGTTGCTAAGAGGCTGCAAGTAAGACAAAAATGATTGTTCCATGCATCATCATCAAATTCCTGATATGTACCTCAAGGGGTGTACAGATACGATAGTATTACATGAAAAACTTACATCATTACTAACTTCCTATCCACAATTTTCCTCCAAATCAGTCTGTTACCTGTCAAGACTCCAACATTATCAGATTTTATATTTCTGTCTTCTAAGGCACTTTTTAATGTATCAATCCACCTACCTTTTGGTCTTCCTCTGGGTCTTTTTCCTGCTAACATGGCAGGGAACACTTTGTGTGCTAAACTTTCTTTTCCCATTCTGTTTAATCTCAAGTGACCATACCACCTGACATTAGCACTGCTAACATATTCCTGGATGCTAATAATATCCTTATTTTTAATATGATATTGCCACTGATGCAATCTGTTCATGCCCCTAATCTTTCTCAGGATTCTCATATCTGCGGTCTCTAGTCTTTGGTCAAGTGTTTTACTTCTGACCCAGCTCTCAGATCCATAAATTAAAACTGGTTTGAACACTGCCTTGTATACAGCTAATTTAGTGTTCTGATATTCCATATAAATTTATTCAGTTGACTTCTTACCATACCAGCTTTGTTGATTCTGTTGTCTATTTTCATATTTATAGGTTCTCCATTCTCAATGCAGTTAATATTTTCACCTATTTCCATTTTTGTCTTGTTATTGCTGACCTTCATACAAAATCTCTTACAACAGTTATTCAATTTAGTCAGGGAAGCTTGCAGACTTGTACAGATATATTTAAAAGTATAACATCATCTGCATAAAGTAAAGAGCTGAGATTAACATATCCAATTTTGATACTGGGTTTAATACTACTTTTCCTTCATAACATGATCCATATAGATCAGGGCTGTCCAACCTTAGGTAATCCTAGGACCGCATTAAAAAAAAAAAAAAAGATTTAATCTGAGGGCCGCATCACATTGCAGCCCTCAGATTTTATTTTATTTTTTCGCTCATGAAAATCAAAACCCATAGTGCACTGGTGGCCCGCATGCAGCTTGCAGACAGTCATTTGGACAGCCCTGATATAGATAATGAATAACAGACAGGATAATGTACATCCTTGTCTGATGCCAGATATAACATTAAACCATCTTCCTATACTTCCTTCAATTCTAACTGCTGACTAACAACAAAAATAAAGACCACATATTGCTTGATATAATGTCCCATTGACACCATATACTGTAATTGTATCATTTCAAAGCTTTTCTCTTGGCACCTTGTCATATGCCTTTTCCAGATCTATAAAACTTAAATAGATCTTTGTTATATTCCCAAGATTTCTCAACTATTTGTCGTAAAGTGAAAATCTGATTCTGACAGCTTCTATTTGCCTGAATCTGGCTTGTTATTCACCAAGCTTACCTTCCACAATCCTTCTGAACCATTTCTCAAGTATACTTGCATACATCTTACCAGTAATATTCAGTAGGGAAATACCTCTGTAATTCTCACATTCAGTTTTATTTCCCTTTTTTATATATGGGTACTATGAGAGCTCTACTCTAATCATCTGAAATTCATCCCTGTGTCCATGCCTTCTGAACTATGAAGTGCAGCCACTATAAGACTTTTATACCTCCACACTTGAGCATTTCTGGTCAAATATCATCTAATTCAAATATGGATATGTATTCCTGATCTTAAACGTAATTATTAATACAAGTATTTAAAAAAAAAAATACTAGAACAGAACAGAACAGAAACTGCAAATGATTTTGTGTACCATATACAAACAAAATGAAACTTAAATTGTTCATAATAATCATTTTTCAGTTAGTCTAGCTCCAACATCAATAGAGACAGTATACTATAGAGCCAAAGTTTCAAGAAATTTGACCCTATCTTAACCTGCCCTATGTGAAATGTTGAGTAAAAAAAAAAACTACCTCATCATTTCTGGGATGAAGGAGAGAGTATCAAACACCAGGTACATTTATTCTATTTTAGAGAGATTGTCAGGTAAGCTCAGATGTGCTTACTTGATCTGACTGGAAACATACCTGAAGCAGCTAAAACTATGAAGCCAGTATACTATGTCTGTTAACTACAATGTTAGTTATCTGGAGGCTGTGCCTGTTTTGCAGGATGAAAAATTCAAGTTTCCAGGATTGGAAATCTTTTCTACCTCTGCATAAGTCCAACTAAGGTACCATCAATTGTAGGAAGAAAAACTCATCTTCCTCCATATAAGACTATTAACTCAGTTTCAGCTGTTAAGTTCTTATAAAGGTTCCTCTCATTCCAGATAGAATTTATACCCAGATTAGACAGGCATAAAATTATTTTTTGAGAGGCATAATTATTTATTGTTCTAAATAATCAAGATATAAGAGGAAGAATTCATCATAACATATTAATAAAGGAATCGCATCAATTTACACAAAATAAATTACTATCAAATAATTTAGTTAATAAATTTAAATATAAGCAAATTAATTACAACCGTAATAAATTAAGAACACATTAAGGTCCTTAATAAATTAAGAACCCCTTAAGGTCCTTAATAAATTAAGGAACACATGAGTATTAGTCAGTATAACTTCCCGTAACTGAGAAAGTTTTAGACAATTGTTTTTGTTCAGGTTTGGATTGTGAATGTGTGTTTCACTGCTTTCTTTGTAGTCTTTCTAGAAGAAAATAACTCTTCTGTAACACTTTGGTTTTGCTCTTCTGAATCATATGTTTTGTAGCCAATGCACAGCTTAATAAACTGGATTTGATGGGTGCTTTAAGTGAAATATACTACTGATGTTCAAGACTATTTGTGCAGAATGACCAGTCTGTCCATAATAACAAACTGCAAGAGCTGGAAATTCTGTAAACTCCAGGATAAGAAAGAGGAGGATATTTATTTTTAGGAGAGTTAAGTAAGGTAGTAAGTTTGCAAATTGAACAGAAAGGGACGTGTAAGTCAATCTGTTAAAGTAGTCTTACTATTTTTTCTGAAAGTCCTTTAACATATGGAATATAAATTCTGGTAATTTCTTCTTGAGGCAGATTAAGACAATGACCATGATTATTTTATTGATAGTTTCATATTATATTAGAGATAACTATTTTATTAACTATTAGAGATAAAAGTAGTTCTGATAATAAACAGTTGTTTAGACATGAATCTGTAGAACATATTTTATGAGCTCTGTCGACTAAAGATTTGATTATCCCATATTTCTGACAAGGGTGATAATGTGAGTTAGAATAAATGTAATTACCAATATGAGAAATATGCAAAATTGAAAAATTGCAGAAGCAGCAAGAGATTAGCAGGGCTGAGAAGAGAAAGAAGCAGGTAGTCTAAAGTAATAATAAAGACCAAGTGAACAAACATGAAAAACAAGTTAAGGAGAAAATTATATACAGAGAGTCAGTGATCAGAGGAGTACTTAAAAGTGTGACAAAATAGTGTTTCCCTGGTGCAAAATTTCATATTAGTCACACCATCTGGATGCAAAAAAGGTAAGGTGAAGGAACTGATTGTCTTAGTTGGCACAAATGATTTGAGAGACGAGAAGTATTCTATGAGGGAGGGTATAAAGAAGTGGTTAGAAGGGGAAAAACTGAAGAGAAAAAAGGTGAAGATTTGTAAGTCTTCTGCCATGCTATGATAGAGGCAAACTGAAGAGGAGGAGGGTGTTGGTAGCTAATGAATCAATAAGTAGGTTGTGAAGAAGGAATGATGTAGGATTTCTGGATTTGTGGTCAGTAATGGAAAAAAGGATTTGTATAATGCTGATGGACTGCATTTAAATGGTTTTGGTGTTGTTAGGTGTCTAGAGAGACCTTCATTCACTGAGCATGCTGAAGCACAAATTCAGGAAAACTTAAGCAATTAGGGTGGAAGCAGGTTGGTTTGTGTGAAGATACCCATAAGGCAAGTGAATGTGAGAATGACTAAGTGTGGAATCTAGTCTCTCTCAAGCAAAAATATTGAAAGGTAGTCATAATTAAGTTTTAATAAGGGAATACCATGAGTAGACATATAAATACAAAATTAATAACGGAAAAATTCACGTAAAAAGATTATTTAATAGTATAATTTTCGCCTGCATGTTCCTCATGAAATGGCTTTATAAAGAGACGTGAAACTTTACTTCACTCTCCCAACTTAAACAGATCCAATGATTTATGTCTATCCCCTTTATGGGAAATAGTACTTTATAAATCAGCTAATCCTTCCTAACTTTTTATTGTATATATAATTTTTTTTTTTTTTTTTAGTTAGGAAATTTATTGACCTTTTTAGTTATCTTACATCAGCTACTTAGGTGGCACTTTTTGGAATCGTCAGTTATTGTTTAATTTCAGCTTAAAATGTACTAAAGATGCCTGTGACACGCAGGTGAAAATTATACTATTAAATAATCTTTTTACATGAGTTTTTCCGTTATTAATTTTGTATTTGTAGTCATAATTCAGGAAGTAAAGGTGGTTGGAGGGCCTAAAGGGATGCTGTAGCTTCTATATACTAATGCCAGAAGTATCAGGAACAAATACAGAAGTTATAAGCATTAGTGAGAATTGGCTAACAGCAGATGATGTAGTTACAGGGATAGAATGTGAAGAATTCAGTAGTTACAGGGATAGAATGTGAAGAATTCAGTAATTTCAGGGAAGATAGAATGAGGGAGAGGTACTGCTAATGATAATGGATGAACTGCAGCCAAAAAGAATAAGAGATGGGCTGGAGGGTGGCTGTTCGTTTGAAGCAGTCTGGTGCGAGATTAAGGCTGGTAAGGCAAAATATACAGTTGGTTGTTGCTATAGGCCAGGGAGTTCTGCAGATGATTTGAAAGACAAGCACCAACAAATTAGTACAATGAGTACAAGTCGAGTGATTAATATGAGGAACTTCAACTATGGAGATATAGACTGGAAGAAAGAGAGATCACATGGCAGGAAGAAAATGAAATTTATACACCTACTAAGACATAATTACTTGAGGCAGAATGTAGTGGAGGGGACTGGGGGGGGGGTGAGAGTATTGGACCTGCTCACAGGATCAGAAGACCTATCCATAACCAAGGTGACCACATTGCCTCCGATCGGAGGCAATGTGATCACATTGACAAGGTGAAATTGTAAAACATGAGGATTATTCTATCAAGAAGAGATATGGGAACTACAGGGTAGATGATTATGACAAGCTTAGGAGGAAGCTTAAATATTTGCCATAGCATAAAACACTGCACGGTAAGGATGTTAGTAGTTCATGCGAGATAGTTAAGGGTCAGCTAGAGGAAACAATATTAAAATGTGTATCTAAGATAAGGAGGGTTAATCAGGTAGAAGTTAGATGGATAAGTAATGTTAATCATGAGCTGCAGAAGAAGAAAAAGCTGTGGAGGTTATATAAGGAGAAAGGTGACTAGCAAACTCATGAACAGTACAAGGCTCAGGCAAGAAAGGCAAAATCAGATTATGAGAAAAATCTAGCTGATAAGGCCAAAGGAAATCCTGAAGAGCTCTTTTATGTGGCAAGTGAGAGGAAGAATAACTATGAAAGAATAATCTTAATGAATGATGGTGATGATGGTCACAAGGTGACAGAAGCAAAAAAAAAAATAGCTGAGTTACCGAGTGACCACTTTGCAAGGATATATCATCCAAGTGAGGTTAGTGCTTTAACATATGTGACAGACATTAATGTGGGAACAGAGGTGGATGAATTGGAGGTTCTTAGAATATTGTAGAATTGCAATGTAAATACAGCTGTGGGATTGCATGGGATATCAGCTTAGTTTTTACAAGAATGTGCAATGGAACTGGCAATGCCTCTGACTAGGCTCTTTAATTTAAGTCTTGGTTCTGGCAGATTTCCAAGGGAATGGAAAGAGGGCAAAATAATTCCCTTGTATAAGGGAAGTTCTAAGATTGCAGTAGCAAATTATAAACCAATCAGCATCTCAGGTGTGGCAGTAAAAGTACTTGAAGTACTTTTGGGTAAAAAAGAGAATTCGAGAAAGGGTAGATAAAAATATGGTACTGTATAAGGATCAACATGGCTTTGTGAGGAATCAGTCATGCCTTAGTAATTTACTAACTTTTTTAATGGAGTAACAGCTGAGTTGGATAAAGGAAATGGTTGCACAATGATTTTGCTGGATTTTGTAAAGGCATTTGACAGAATGTTATGCAAATTAGATTAAATGGGGACACTGATTATGTGCAGGGCTGGTCCGAGAGAGTATCTGATGCCCCTAGGCAAAGAAAATTTAGGCGCACCTATACATTGTGTCTCTATATATATTTTTTCATACTCACACAAGCAAACATACACCTACACATGTGGATATTTATAAAAATAATATCATTATAAACATTAAAAAAATTTATTAATCAAAACCAATACATTTGTATGCATATATGATTACTCCTAATATTTGTATAACAAGAAAATTATTACATCTTAAATACAAAATTTATGAAAAATTAATCTTTCGGGCTTTTGCTTTGGCAAAGTTTTGAATTAATTCATCTATATTGATTGTAGATGCAATTTCATGCTCTATAGATATTATTGCTAGACCAGTGAGTCATTCCTGAGCCATTGTAGAGCAAGTGCAAGTTTTTATAAGTTTTAATTTCGAGAAACTCTTTTCTGAACTTGCTACCGATACTGGCAATGTTGAAAAAATTCTCAGAGCAATAAACACATTTGGAACACTATTTATTAAATTATTTTTGCATATGTATGACAGGACATCTAATGAGGAAGTATTTTCTGGAATTCGCCTTGCTATTATTTGTAATTCACTACATAAATCTGTTCCCGTCAATATCTCTAGAATTATCATGTGTTAAATAATTTTCCAATACCAAATATTTTTTAAACAGTTCTGCTGAAGTAATTTTTTTAAATTCATATATATTTAAAAGAAAACCAAACTTTTTGTTAATTGCAGACATGTGCTTGAATTTTTCATCAACATATGCAATTGCGGTATCAATAATTGTTGAAAAATAAAAATCTACATTAAATTTTTGTTTAAAATCTGTTATGAATTCATCCTCTGCTTCATACACAAATTGTTTCTTTTTTTTACTAAGTCTAACTGTTTCTTATTCAAAATTAGGCATTACACCTAAGACATCAGCGATTTTTTCTGCATCTGTTGACATCTTTTCAAATTCATCCTCATTTCGGATTTTCATTAAGAAATTCTTTGTATCATTAATACAATTTATGGAACCTTTATATCAAGGCTTGTATTCTGAAGTTGTTTACTTGTAAAGTTTATTTCAAAAAGTATATTATACCACATTACTAAGGAAGCAATAAATTTGAACTTCCTTAAAGTTTTAAGAAGACTTCTAATTTCATGGTATTTCCACTTAATCCACATAAACTATCATCTTGAGATATTTCTTGCAGTGCTTCACAAACATCAGACAAATTATACCTTAGGGGCTTTAATGAGTCAATTCAACTCTCCCATCATGTATCACAGACTGGTTTGAGTGTAAAATTGCTTGTATCTTTTGAGGTATTCCCATCGATTACCTCCTGAAATTTCCCAAGGCATTCTTATACTGATTTAGAATAAACTGAACTGAATTAACAAGACGATTCCATGAGAAAATGAATGACATAATCCCCAACTTCTCAGACCTCAGAGAGCTTGCAAAAATGTAGCTTAATCTAAAAATCAACAGAATTAAGTCTATAGGGAATGAAGATAAAAAGTGAGAATAGTTGGTTAGTTGCGATCACCAATTGTTAGTTTGAGAGATACTCCGGAACTTCTCTGCTTATCTTGGGACAGATGCCAGAAGGAGGAAAAATCTCTGCACTTGAGGTTAAGTATACAAAAAGCAGGGGAGTGGAAGAAATAGAGAAAGGTGAAAATAATGTAGGATCATCAGCGAGCACCAGGACGGCTTGACTTATTTCAGTTTTTTATTATTAATCAAGGTTTTACTAATTTTTTTAGAAGGTTGTAATTCTTGCCCGAACTATGTAGCAAAATCTGGCACCCTGAAGTCTTAGCACCCCTAGGCAATTGCCTAGGTTTGCCTAATAATAAAACTTGCCCTGGTTATGTTGATAAGAGAGTGGCTGCTGGACAGATATCAAAAAGTGGTATATGTAGGGGCAAAATCAAGGCAAAAACAGGTGACTAGTGGTGTGCTGCAAGGTTCAGTGCTGGGTCCACTACTGTTTATTTGTACATAAATGATGTAGGAAATAACCTTAAAGGAAATATTAATTTGTTTGGTGATGATGCAAAATTAGATAGGGTAATGCAAGCCTGGTTGGCCGAGTTGTTAGCGTATCTGCTGCCGCCAAAAGGCTGCAGGTTCAAATCCTGCCATGAATGTTTGTGATTGTCTGTGGAAATACTAGTGGTGGTGGCAGGGTGGTAGATGGCATTGGTGTAGTTGCAGTTAGTTGTAATTGGTGGATTGAATGGTGGAGACAAAGAGTTGTAGAGTAGGTGCCTTCCCTCGATGAGTCTTTGGACTCCCTGGAGGTGTCACGTAATAATAATAATAACAGTTAATCAAGGTGATGTGGAGAGCTTGCAGGACAATTTAAATAGGCTGTCAGTATGGGCAAAAGATAATGGGTGTCAGTTTAATTTGGAGAAATGTAAAGTTATGAATTTTGGGATAAATAGATTACAAGCTGTATATCACATTAATGGAAATGTACTCAAGGAAATAGATGAAGCTAAACATTTAGTGAAAGTGAGGGGGGGAATTGAAAGGGAGTTAAAGTTTAGAGGACATGGTGCTAAGGTAGCTATAAGATTACTTAGCTATCAAAGAACTTTCACAAGTATAGATAAAGAAGTTATTTCTCTTATAAGGCCTTGATAGATCCACATCTGGATTACTATGCTCTGGTGTTGTCTCCTGGATTTCTTGGGGATGAGTAAATAGTGGAGAAGATTCAGAGACGAATGGCCAAGATGATGAGTGGTCTGGAATTGTAAAATATCTGTAATAACTGCTCACTACCCTGCTTTTGTCCTCTTTATATCTTTAATGGACAGCTGTCTTAACTTCTGACTGCTGCCATATATATGCTCATACTATATCTTATCTCCCACGCTCTATAGTCTATAAACTAGCAAGTTTATTTGTTTTTCAACTGCGTCAGCTAGACTATATGTTAAGTGTGAAGTATAAGATGTTAACCCAAAGACAATGCAGATAGTGTATTTGTATTCCCTGCTTTAATCTACTCTTACCTTAATTCAGTCATGGCAAATAAATAAAAATCATGCATACTTCTCTTACGAAGGTTCAAAATTTTTAAGGATAGTGCATTGAGAAAATACAGTTCCGTATGTTGTTTACAAACCATTTAATTAAGCCAAAGGAATATTTACAGTATATATACACACAAAGTAGTTACAATTTCCTTGCTACTAAACTTTAGTTCTGAGCTAGCTTAAGATCTAAACATAACATTACTCGATTTCATCATATTGGAGGCTTAATGGATTGTATACAGCACTCAGAAAGGATTAAAACAGAATTTAATACTTCCTATATATTTTGTCTCAGTAAATGAGATATCTTCAGGGATTACAAAAAAACTAATGTAACATAAAAACAAATAACACGCAATACTAAGCCCAACCACATGGGTGACACTAAATTCCTATCTAGGTGGAGCGCCCTCTAAGGGCAGTTGTAGGTGGCCTGGAATGTAAAGTGGGACCTCTGGTGATAAGCGTTTCTCAAATCTTAGGAAGCTTAAAGTAACCAGAGCAGATAAGGGTAATGCCACAGTCATTCTTAATACCACGGAATACAATCGGAAAATGGGGATTATCCTCCGAGATTGCTCTACTACCTACACCTCGCTACAACACGACCCCACAAATACACAAGTCAAAAAAATTAAAAAAACTCACTTAAAAAAGTGTCTTCCTGGCCCCCTGGAAATCACGAAAAAACTCAAACCTTTCCATTTCCTCCCCCCCCCCCCCTCCTGAATATACGGTT
The DNA here is from genome assembly GCF_054136105.1 of Typopeltis vanoorti. Taxonomy (NCBI): domain Eukaryota; kingdom Metazoa; phylum Arthropoda; class Arachnida; order Uropygi; family Thelyphonidae; genus Typopeltis; species Typopeltis vanoorti. Next base: position 70,676,951 of record NC_143568.1, on the reverse strand, counting down.
TACCAAAAATCCACAAACCCAATTCCCTACTAAGACCTATAGTAGATGCCACTAACGCACCTTGCTACAAACTGTCAAAACAGCTGGCTAGCTCTCTGACCCGCCTTCAATGGACTTTCCACATCCTATATAAAAAACTCTACCCATTTTAAAACTCTCATAGAAAATTTAACCTTAAATAACACAGACATATTGGTAAGCTTTGACATCTTCTCATTGTTTGCCAATATTCCTTTAATTGATACCTTAACACTCTTAAAAAATGTTTTTTCCTTCTGACATCTTAGATCTCTTTTCCTTTGTCATCAATTCTGGTTATTTTTCTTGGAAGAACAAAATCTACAAGCAGATAGAGCGAACTGCCATGGATTCACCCCTCTCACTCCCTTCAATTTTTATATGGAAAAGTTTGAAAAATGAGCCATAGACTCAGCTCCTCTCAAACCTTCTATCTGGCTAAGATATATAGATGATGTGTTCTCTATTTGGCCTCATGGCCCAGACACACTAGACTCTTTCCTCAGTCACCTCAACAGCCTACATCCAATAATCCAGTTTACAATGGAAAAGGAAAAAAACAATTGTTTACCCTTCCTAGACACCTTAGTTACACGTTTTCCCAACGGTACACTTTCCTTCGATATAGAAAACCCACGCACACAGGCAGATACATTTACAAACTCTCCCACCACCACCCCGCTCAACAATATGGCATTATTAAAACTCTTACCAAGAGAGCTCACAATCTTTGTTCCAGTGGAACCACCCTTACAACTGAGCTTGACCACATACACAACACTTTCCTCTCCAATGGCTACAGCGATTACAGTATTAAAAAAATAATCAGGTCCTCCCCTTTTCCTCGGTCTTCTCTTCAGAAAGAGTTCAGAAATGCCATCACCATACCCTACATCCATGGCATATCTGAAAAAATAGCCAAGATTTTAAAAAAGTACAACCTACACACAGCATTTAAGCCCAACCGCAAACTTGCTACCCTTATCCGCTCTACAAAAGATCAGCTCTCCCCCTCTCTCAGTGCCTGGAGTCTATAAAGTACACTGTTCCTGTAAACATGCGTACTTTGGACAGACAGGCAGATCAGCCATTATCCGCCTGGAGGAACATAAGTCATACATCTGCAAACATGACTATGGTCAGTCAGGCCTGGCTACAACTGTCTTGGATACAACCCACAGGATCTCATGGAAAAAAACCACCATGCTCCACCACAGCAAATTCAAAAAAGAGAGACTATTCTTAGAATCAGCAGCAGCTCTCAGAAATCAACCGAATCTTAACAAATATGGTTGCATTAAGCTTCCTAAGATTTGGGAAACATTCATCACCAGAGGTCCCACTTTACATTCCAGGCCACCTACAACTGCCCTTAGAGGGCGCTCCACCTAAATAGGAGCCAACCACACATGTGGTTGGGCTTAGTATTGTGTGTTATTTGTTTTTATGTTACATTAGTTTTTTTGTAATCCCTGAAGATGTCTAATTTACTGAGATGAAACATATAGGAAGTATTAAATTCTGTTTTAATCCTTTCTGAGTGCTATACAATCCATTAAGCCTGCAATATGATGTTCTCACAGCACTTAAGCCTCTACATACAGATTATTTGATTATGAGACATACACTGGTTTAGCTTAAATTACCATCACTAAACAATGTCTCACAAACATTTTACAAACACTCACTTTCCATACTTTCAGTAATACAATTACTTGCAAGCCCCTTTTAGCAGACAGTCTTTCACATTATCCTAATGTTCCACGAGAATCTTCTTATCTTTCTCTCCACTCACTGTATTGTTCCTTTTCTTCGCAATAATCCCTTTCCTTGCTCAAGCAGTCGACCGTCCCTTTCTTTGCTAGATCCTTACTATAGCGGTGATATGTAGCTCCTTTCTTCCTGATGATTCAACACAATGCCTCCCTTGTGGCAGCAATCCAAGTAGATGACAAACAAAGCTTCTCTTTCACTTCCTGACCACGAATGGTGGTGATCTCAGGTAAGAGAATGTCTTGAGAATCCTGGAATAAAATTCCTTTATGACAAGGTGCCTTATATAGGCCTAGATTTCCGTTTTGCACATTTCTCGAAACTGGTTCACCTTCGGGCATGTGGACATCACTTTTCGCGCACTTTTCGAATTTCTTATCTTTGGCACTTGTTGACCTTTGGATACGATGATGTCGTTCTTCACAAGTTTCTGTAACTTTCAACTTATGGTAATCCTCTTAACTCTTTACTAATCTTAACGTTAGACTTGCTGACCCATTAGTTCCACAAGATGATGTCATGTGACACATTACTGCAAAGTCTGAATACAATAACTTACAAAAAATACTATTTCAATGAATATTTGGCAAGTCTTTTTAGTACATTTTCCTGAATTAAAAACCATGTAAAACTGAACATGATAAGTTATGCAATTACTTATCATGAGAAATTTTACAGAATGTTCCTTGTAAGAATAGACAGAGGGTGTGGGGATTGCAGAAGTTCGCTGATAGAAGAAAAAGAGGGGATATGATAGAAACATTTAAGTTGCTTAAAGGGTTTTAGAGGATTACTGCAGGAAAAATGTTTCAGAACTTGGCTACAAGGGGTCATTCCTGAAAGTTAGATAAAGGTGTAGTTAGTAGGGGTGAGAGGACTACATTTTTTGCTTGGAGAGGTGTGAACGAGTGGAATGGATTTCCAGAGTCAACTGTGAGTGCTTTGTCTGTTAATGGGTTCAAGGAGAGATATGATAGATTGTATGGATAGTTTGGGTCTCCCACGATGACTCTTTGGACTCCATGGAGGTGCCTGTACAATAATAATAATAATAATGAGCTGGTTTTCTATATATAAAGAATGGTAGACTACCATTTGGTTGACACAGAATGAGAACTTACAGAAAAGGAAGACAACTGTTATCATCTACTTCCAGGGTAAATGTGATTCTTGGGTTTACTGAATTCATTTTTTCAAGAAATTCATGAATATGAATTTCATACAAGGAAGAGTTTCACACAGCAAAAAACATAGATATTTTATATCTCCATTAATGCAGATGGAGCTATTCTCCTACAACCAATAGTGCACATAAGATCACATGCTTTCAAGTGAATTGTTGTTCTCTTCTTTGTGTTTTCCTATGATTGTATTGACAATGGCTATAAAACTTAGCCAAAAATTTTACAAATGAAATTTAAATTAACGTAACTGATTCTGTTATTAATGTTATGATGATAATTACACTTAATTAGGGTTCAAAGTTAACTTTTGCAATCATCAAAATTGACTGTAAAAATGTTTCAGATAAGGTTGATCTCTATAACGAGATTTTACGTATTTCATCTTTGAAAATGTATTCTCACCCAGACAGTTGGTAAGTACTGATGTAAACAATCCAATAAGAAATGCACTCAAAACACTGTCAAGTTTACATTATGAATATGAGGAGTGTTAATGTGATGCAGCCACGTCAATTCACTTGTGTATGTTACACTCTCATTGCTCTGTGCTGCAACTGATACTGGAAACAACAATTTCATGATTCTGTCATGAAATTCATTTAAAAAATCATTCTTAGCTTGCAGCATATAATAATAGGTCATTGGCCAGATCGAGCCATAGTTTGCCAACCTCTGGGATAAATAATTAGATTTTAAAATCTGAATTATAAGAAATTCAAATTTTTCAACTTCTGAGGCTCTTAAATAGAAATTTCAGTTTAAAAATCATGCAAATTGGTCCTCGTTATTCCTTATGCAAATCAAGTAAAACAGTTGGTGGGAATAAGAATTAACAACAACAGACTGTAGAAAGTGTTTAACAATAATAATCAAAATAAAAATCCTCATTTGATCCTTAATCATATTTTTTCCACACTATCATTTGCTATTTTATTAAACCAGGACTACTAAACATATTGCAATTCACATGATCATACCTAAACAATTCACCTGCAAGTCTCATTAGCCAAACAGAACTATATTCACTAACCCAGAGGCTGTGAAATCGAATCCACTACAACATGGATATTTACAAAATGTGTAAGTGGTAGTTAATGCTCAGCACTTGCTTCAAGATCACCACCCTACTTATTGGAGGTCTGAAGTAACTTGAAAAAATTACTGTTTTCTTTATAGTGCAGAGTTCCAGATTATTCAACTGAAATTATTTATTTAAATGAGCTTACCTAGAGTAGGTTTATAATCCATAGGCTTAAAATCTTTATTGCCTAGAAATGTCACAGAAAAATACTAATTTGCAAGGTATACTGTTGATTTCTCTAATGCAATCAGGTCATGACTAAGCTTTTCAGTTGTGATCATTATTTGTTAGATACCAATGTTAGTGACAGTCCAGAGATAAAATAACCTACTGTAAAAAAAGGTAGAACTAGCAATAAAGGTCCTTTCCTTCATGCTTACACGGTGATTATAATACATTTTATGAAAATTATGGATACAACTACCGTGTTAGAGTAAAACTTACATATAATATAAATAATAAACCAAAATATAAACTCGACGTTTCGACCTTCACATTAAGGTTATATTCTGGAGTATACATATATATACAAAGAAACAAGCTCACTACAATCTACATGGCATGCTAAACTTACTGATCAATCATTAGAACTATTTGCCTGACCTCTGGTGTTAAGGAAAAAAAACCCTTACTGCATCAAAGTTAGAGTCCTATTATCTATTAGGTTACAAAGTTAACTTAAGCTGGAGAACAATATACAGAAAATTAATAAATAAAAATTACCCATATAAGTATACATATAAATTGCAACAACTGGTATAGACATCGCTAATAAAAGATGAAAAATTGCTTAGAGTTCTAAAGTTAGGGTTTGTTGGAAACTAAATGGGCTGAATGTGTGCCATTCAAATTCTTGGGATTTTTAAGCCACCATTATTATTAAGATTAGGGTGGTTGATCAAAATTTCACATGCTTCGTTAAATTTTCATTCATACCAAGTTTTTGTATGATGTAAAGAACAAGTACTTTTTCAATCAATTTGATGTAGGATGTTAAGAGCATGCTCTGAGAGGCCTGCTTCACCAAAATTATTATATGTAATGTGTCGTGTGAATCTGTGAAATTTTGATCAACCACCCTAATCTTAATAATAATAGTGGCTTAAAAATCCCAAGAATTTGGATGGCACACATTCAGCCCACTTAGTTTCCAATAAACCCTAACTTTAGGACTCTAAGCAATTTTTCATCTTTTATTGGCCACTCTCCATATCAGTTGTTGCCATTTATATATATTTATATGAGTAATTTTTATTTTTATTTATTAATTTTCTGTATGAATTATTTATTAATTTTCTGCATGTTACTCTCCAGCTTAAGTTAACTTTGTAACCTAATAGATAATAAGACTAGCTTTGATGTAGTAAGGTTTTTTTTTTCTTTAACACCAGAGGTTAGGAAAATAGTTTTAATGATTGATCAATAACTTTAGCATGCCATGTAGATCGTAGTGCAGCATGTTTCTTTGTATACTCAAGAAGATGACCTTAATGTGAAGGTTGAAATGCTTTTTGTTTATATTAAACTAAAGTTTTACTCTAACACAGTAGTTGTATCCATAATTTTTATAAAATGTAGCAATAAAGGTAATAGTTCTTAATTTGCATTTGTGTTAAGACTTTTTTTTTTTTTTGAAACTATTCTAGCTTGCTGTAAAAACTACTTTAGTTTAGAACGTGTGGGTCAGGCTAACTGCAGCATTGCAGTGGAAGCAAAATGATGGCATTTTGATGTCAAAAATACCAAAACCCAAACCCTTCCTATACAGCAAAAAATGCATAGATTGTAAGCAGTTTTCCAAACTTATGTTTCCATCTTAAAATTTAAGCCAATACTCATGGTAAAATTTATGTGTATGCAAATTTTAAGTGAAAAATAAAAAACTAGGTCAGCTGTTGCGATTACTGATCTTGAAACAATGAAAATTAATGCTGTATTTTAAAATTTTACTTTTTTTCTGACTCCTTCTTGAGGACTAGACAGTTTGAGGAGAACTGGAAGTAAAAATTTTGAAAGAATACTTTGAAGTTGTTCATCATTTTCAGCTGAACCAATTCGCAGAAACACACGTTCAAGCAACACTAGGAGTGGGAAATAAATAAATAAATAAATATACACACGTAAATAATATATATACTAAAGAAATTATATATAAATTAATTATAATTAAAGAAATTTATGTGATATATTCTTATACAATAGCAGATTGCCAAAAATACTATATATATATATATATATATAAAATAAATAGAAAAACAAGAACTGGAAGACCAAGAAAGCAGTGGCATGAGAGCAGAACATCTATCAACACAGCTATCAAAAAGTAATAGATTTGAAGTTATGGAACATTCTTCCTATAGCCTTAACTTCTCAAATAGGTATCCATTTTGTAAATGACCAACAGGTCAAAACTGATGCAAAAAAAAAAAAAAAAAGAAAAAAAAACTACCATACTCTCCAGAAACAACCTGAAGAATTTTACTATGACAGTTTTGAAAAATTTTTATCTCATAGTCCTGTTATAGTTATGTGGTGGAGAAAATGTACTGGAAATGAGGGTGATTATCTTGAGAAACAAGAGTATGAAAATAAAGTTGAGACTTCAAACTATCATTGATACATCTTTATTCTGGGTAGGGCACTATTGCAGTAGAGAGAGGCATTTTCTCATATTTGATATTTGTTAGCAAGCAACTAGCTTTAATTTCATGCCTGTTTCTTCCAGTTTACATAACAGGTTCCAGCACAGTATTCCATCATATGCTTTTGCAAAGTCCAACAGCATCATGGTATGGTAATACTGCTAACCCCCAACCGGCCATGATGTCTGGCACACTCAGGATTTAATCTTTGGGGGGGGAGTTGAGTAGACGATTTGAGAATAGACACTATGCATCGCATACGACCTATGACTGAGCATCTGCAGTGATCGCCAATACATGACACCTGTGATCCCCTCTGGCCCAGCTCGGGCAAACGAAGTAGCGCTTGGTACACCCAAACATTACCTTCTTCATCTTGCGTTCACAGTGGCCGTGATTTCCGAGAGCTATAGGGTATTTCCACCTTATGTGAGTGCTAATTCATAAGTAGTATAGAAAAAGAAGACATGACACAACATAAATAGAAAAAAAAAAAAATTTTAATTAGGAAAAGATTTTTGGAAAATTTTCTAGTGTTTTTCATTTTTCTTTTTTGGGGGACCGCGCTCCCCCCCTCCCCAGATGTGCCAATGATGTCTATAGACATCATTGGCACACCCGGTGGGGGAGTGCAACTTGGTCTCACTATTTCATCCAATTTGGCCAGTAGGGAGGTTAATGCAACTGCCATGTTATTACACCAATGAGTTTTTTTTTTTTACGTGAATGTCACACACAAAATGTTACAGACCTATAGTACGTTAGTGCCATGGGTAGATGGACTAAGGATTTCATTATCTGAAACCCTGCTCTAGAGACCAAATATGGAACTTCAGCTATCACAAGAGAGAGAGAGACAATAAGGTGGTGGTCTCACAGTAGACATTCATCTATCACCTAAAGCAGGGTTTTCCAAAGCAGGCTCTGCAAATCTTGTTTACAAACATTCACTTATTTTTTTTAAATTAATGAATCGATGACATGATGAAATGATATGATACGACAAATTATGTCCATCATACCAGTTCAAAACAACACCTATACTGTAGTCATTAAAATGAACTTAAATTTTTAAATTTATAGAGCACTAAATTGCAAAATGATGAGTGTTTATTGATTTCTTCCTTTTTTTTTCATGTTTATTTTAAAGATCAAGTTGTGAGGGTTCTGAAAAAATATGGAACTTCAGCTATCACAAGAGAGAGAGAGAGAGAGAGACAATAAGGTGGTGGTCTCACAGTAGACATTCATCTATCACCTAAAGCAGGGTTTTCCAAAGCAGGCTCTGCAAATCTTGTTTACAAACATTCACTTATTTTTTTTAAATTAATGAATCGATGACATGATGAAATGATATGATACGACAAATTATGTCCATCATACCAGTTCAAAACAACACCTATACTGTAGTCATTAAAATGAACTTAAATTTTTAAATTTATAGAGCACTAAATTGCAAAATGATGAGTGTTTATTGATTTCTTCCTTTTTTTTTTTTTTTCATGTTTATTTTAAAGATCAAGTTGTGAGGGTTCTGAAAAAAAATTTTGCTTCCTTTAGAGCTCCACTTTAACAAGAAGTTTGGGAACCCTGACCTAAAGGCATGCATCCATGCCTACAGTGTGGGATTTTAATCTGCAGCCCTGCTGGATGGAGAATGGGTATGTTATTCACTCAAATAACCAGAGAAGGGGTAAATTACTAAAGGTATGATTACCCTTCACAAAATTGCATTTGCCTTCCATAGAGATGCTATCTGTCCATTCCTGAATGTTGTCTTTAACTACCATCTCTAAGCTAATGATTAGTCTATAATTTGTTACCTCTGTTAGTCTCCTTTACAGAAATATAGAACTATCTTGTCCATATTTCTGCCACCCTGGGATCCTGACAGCACTAAGACAAACAGCAAGATCAGGGATGCTGCCACTTCTGCACTTTCTCATAACTCACTGGCTGATATCCCTTCTATCTCCTCATATAAGTCCTTATTACATAGGCCAATTCATTACCTTCACTTGGATGATATGCCCTCAACTGATCATACTCAAGAAATTCAACTATTTCTGTCACACAGTTTTAAAATTAATTAAAGCTAATTAATTGGATTTATTTATTTATTCATATGGAGTTTCCTCCCTTTCCTCCCTTGCCCTATCGGGACGAGTTGAGCCCCCTCACGGAGGGTTAAATATTTATGGCTGTAGATTTGTGTGTTCACAGGGCCAGTTTGCCTGCTTGTGGGATGAAAAACCCCAGATAAACTGGGGGGAAAAACCCTGCTGTCCATGCCCAAGACCGGCTAACTTGGCTATGGCTGAGGAAGATCCTTAAGCTCCTCACGTCGGTGACAGGAATCGAACCCAGGACACTCCTTCCCCAGGCATATGGTTGCAAAGCGACTAGGCTAACTGCGCAGACATTGGATTTATTAAATATGTACTTCCATTCTTCTTTTTATTATACAGGTTTCACCACAGAGTGAAAACTCTTTGGGATTTCTTTTGGCCTTCTCAGCTAATTTCTTCTTATATTTGATTTTGACATCTTGTGCTGGTCAAATTTTTGGCTGTGTTTTTTTTTTTATTACTAATGAACTAAGTAGTCAAATTTCTCTTTGTATTCCCACATTAATATATTACAGGTTTCCTAAAGTGAGAGAACAACTGGTTTTCTGGGATGAGTGCATTGTATTAATATAATTTTTTTATTTTTTTTATAACATATGGAAATTTAAAAACACCTAGTTGTTTGTACTGTAGAATTCATACTGTGGAGCCTTGAAAAGTTTTAGAAAGTAAATACCAATATACATTCTTACAAACATTTCAAATGTATTATTGAAAATTTAATTTCACCAGCAGAATAACATACAGATTGTTTGTAGCAATAGTTTATATTTGAAAAGGTTATATTTAACTTTATATTATAAAAGAAATGCACACTAACAGCTAATTTTCATTTAAATGTGTTCATTTGCACTTGCTCTGGGAGTGTGTGGGGGAAGTGAAATTCATAAAATATTTAAGATCACAAGGTATAAAAAAGTCTGGGAACTTCTATAATATATGAATATTAGCTGGGAGCAACTCTGCTTTTAGGTTAATATACTCTATTTCATTACAACTACACCATCTGGAATAGAATTAAGGATTTGGATATCTATGATTTGGATATTATTTGGACAAGTGTTTATTTCTGGAATTAGTCAAGTAAATTGCAATGACAGTGATTGTTGTGCATTGCTATTTCCTTTCATTTAGGATTTGCAACAGAGATAAAAAGTGATGAATTTAATCTATATATATATATAAAAAATCAAGAAATGTATACATAACATTGTGATATTGAGAAATGTTATTTAGGCCACGGTAATAATCAAAAAGGTAATTGAATTTTAAGGTGTGAAGGAGTATAGTTACTTGCACCACGCCATATGTTTCACTGTGACAGTGAAATATGAATTTTGGTCAATGTGTATATTGATAATTATTTATGATTTAAAAAAAAAAAAAACTATCTAATAATATTCCCTCCAGGTCTTAAACAATGTTTTATCACAAATGGTTCATCCACTCAAGCCACTTCATGTAAACAGCTGGACAGACATGATGAAGCTAATGGTGCACATAATTTGATGCACATAAAAAAAAGTTGTATTGAATTATTTTTTATGTAACACATTTACAGTTATATAATTTATTTAATCTTGAGATGATAAATGAAATACATTTAATGTCAGGATTGGTGGTTAGCATATCAACTCTCCAACCTAGAACATTAAGAAATATCCATGCCATAATGACATTTGAACATTATGGATCTGTGAGCCTCCATAGCTCATTCAGGTTCAATGATGCCCTTTGAATGGAAAGACATGCATTTGAATCTCATTTAGGATAAAAAGAACCTTTATCAGGGCTTTCACAATTGAAGATGAGTTAACCAGTTTCATATGGAGATGGCAGGGTTTTTCCTCCTGGAAACTTGAGTTTTTCATCCTGCAACCAGACAAAACAGTCTGGAGAATACAAGTAAATGACAGACAAAAATACGTCATAACCAATAGATTTATATTAGTTTCACAAAATGGTGCCATACCTATCCACATGGGCCTCTGACCATTGTATCATCTATCATATGCTAACTGTGGATCTATAAACATGGTGGTGATGTCATACTAGATGAATTTTATAACCTGATGTGAAACCCCCCTACCTATTGGATTCCTGAAATGGATTACTCAAAAGTTCCATGATGGATCTCTACAGATGACTTTCCAGCTTATCTATCCTTTATCCCACCAAGATAATAAAGTACTATAAGTATATAAACATTTATGGGTTGGATTTACCTAAAAAAAACAAAAAAAAAAAAAAAACTTAATTATATCTACCCTATATATATAAAATGATAAGCCTTTTTATGTCACATTTGTATGTCACTTTTTTGAAACATTTTAAAACTCATGGGTTACCCTGAGTGTTGAGTCTTCTAAATTTGAGTCATCAGAATTCAAGAACCGGCCTACCAGTCCAGAACTCAGAGGGTTGGGAAACCAGAACCCCCCTTTCGAGTCTTCAAAATTCGAGTCATCAGAATTCAAGGAGAACCAGCCTACCAGTCCAGAACACGGGGGTTGGGCGGCGTAGGCGCCAAGGCAGGCTATTAAATATAGCCCGTGTTATTAAATATAGCCCGTGCTATTAAATATATTTAGACTATGGGGGCATAGCCCCCATAGTCTAAATATATTTAATAGCACGTATTTAATAGAGATATTCCTCTATAGTTTCCGCAATCTTTTCTCTTGCCTTTTTAACTATGTTGATAACTATTGCTGTCTTTCATTCTTGTGGGATGTTTTCTTCTTCCCACATTCTGTCTAGGAATTTAATTAATTGTAACTGAAATGGTTTAGAGCTGTATTTGTATAGCTCTGAATTTATTCCATCTTCTCCTGTAGCTTTTTTATTTTTTAGTTTTTTCCAATGTTTTCTTTAGATTGTTAAACTGTATTGGTTCTTCATTTGTTTCTTGACTTATTACTTGCTTTATTTCAATTTGATTATTATTATTCAGAAGCTGGGTGTAGTGTTTGCTCCACTCTTTTGGGGAGGGGGGGCCCAAATTGTAGATAATCCTTTGTTTCTTGAGTATTTTTTGTTTACGAATTTAGAGTTATTTAGTTGATTCTTTTATATTCTATTTCATTTCCTATAGTTCTGTCATTCAACCATTTAAGGTAAGTTTATTTTTAAACTTACCTTAAAAATTACTTTATTAAAGATTTTATTTCTTGGTTACAGGTTCCGAGTCCTTTCCTTTTTCTTTGCAGTTTTTTCTTATGGCTTCATATGTTGCTTGTTTTACTATTTGTTTAATGTTCTGCCATTCATTTTCAATATCTGTGTGTGTAAATAATAATACTGACTGGCAGTGAAAAATGCCACTGTGTGTTGATAGTAGTAGGTAGATCTATAAGAATGGGAGATGGTATTTTGCATAGTGGAGTAGGGTGCCCTCCTGCGATGAGTCAGACTTCACTGTTGGTCTAGATGAAAGATATGCAATACAGCTAGCTCCACAGCTGTATCTCTGTAGGAGGCCATTTCCAACTATGTTTATACGATCTTTTATCATCAGAATTGGCAGTAGAACAAGAATCCAGAGTTTGGCCAAACATTTTAAAAACGCCCTATATCTTTTTAAGTTCTATGTTACCAGTTAGAATTACAAGAATCATCTGAAGATGGTTTGATATAAAATCAGGTGTAAGACTGCTCTTTATGCAAATGATGTTATATCAAAAATGAAAGTACAAGTCTTCAGGACTATTTCACTAAAATGAATGAGTTCTATAACAAAATGATCAAAGAACAAGTAATATTAGCTTTTTAAGTACAGTTTCTTTTTTTAGTGAAGATGCCAAATTAAATATGGAAAGAATCAATAGAATAACAATGGAATCAGCAAAGCTGGTATGGTCAGTGCTAGCTGAATAAATTTAAATGAAATGAGAAAAATTAGCAAAAATACTAATTATGCAGTATAAAACAAATTGTTTAAACCAATTTAACTTATGTGGATAAGTTAAATTGGTTTAATCAGTTAAGTCAGACAAAATAGTTGGAAGACAAGAGAATTCAGATATGGCCATCAGCATTTAGAAATGGAAACAATGTTAAGTCAGCATTCTTGAATAAGTGTCCATTTGAGCATTAATATAAAGCAGTATGGGTCATTTGAACAGAATTTGAGAGCAAAAGTTGGAAAAAAGAGTATTTAATGCTGGGAAAATAGATCTAGTCAGATTCTGATCTAGCAGTCAGAATCTGACTAGATCTTGGGCCTTAAATACCAAAATTTCTGTTCCATGCTTCTGCACACACATTCCAGTCAATATCTTCTTAAGCCTATTTTTCTAACTCTTTCCAAACTTCACACTGTATATGACATCCTACATATTTTTACACATCAAAGATCCAAGTATTAGCAGTCAAAGCCATTCTTATGTTAATGAAACACCCTACTGCTTAAGTACACATCTCCATCACTAATTAAAATAATTTCTTCAGATTCTCTGGATATGTGGGGCAACTGTTCATGGTAGAGGGAACTTCCCAGTGTTGGTACTGGCCCTTTTCATTCTTCCTCTTTTTCTTTGCTTTTCTTCCCATATTCTTTGTTCTACTTCTCCAATGCCCTGCTGCCTTATTTGCCATGTGATGCAACCAGTGGAAATTCAGAAAGGGAGATCCTGGTAGTCTTGCACTATCTCTGCTTTGGCAAGACGGGCAGTCCTGGATGGCCCGGCCAGGATCAATCGATTAGTAGGCTTGCCTGCAAGGGTCAACAATGTTGCAGTAAGTCTCTCACCTCGTGGTCCAGAGTTGGGATCCAAGGCTTGCTGTAGTGCTGATATAGAGTCTGGAGTAGCTCTGACATTCAAACTTCCGCAGTCATTGCTTGCAGATCAGTGGGCGTCCATGTGTGGCTTCATGGTGAGTGGGGAGCTCTGGTGCCAAACCAAGCTCCTTAAGCTTGTCTTCCTCATCCTCAAACGTTTCAGGGGCCCCTAATAAAGTCCCAACCAAGTACTGATACTCTAGATGCAGCATTTGGTAACAGAAGCAAGAAACAAAAGATATATGACACTAATATAAATGTACCAGTGTTTTTGATCCTACATGCAACAGGTGAAAAGCCAATAAGGAAAATGTCACCCTTCTTTATTTAAACGAGTTTAGAAGTACTGGGAAGACCTCCCAAAACTGTTCTGTTAATTATTATTATGTGACACCTCCATTTAGCACAATTCAATCTTTAGCCTTTGTTTTATGCTCCCTTACAGCCTGTAACACACTTAATAGCAGGCAGCTGGAGAAGACGACGGTAGACAGCAATGACTCATTACCTCTCCAATCAGCATAATAATTCCTCTAAATTTGAAAAAGGATAACCATTACTATTATTTCTTCTTCTCCATCCATCGCCACTCTTTATATATTCAAGTAATCAAAAGTGCGTTTCGCCAGTCATGTTTATAAAAAGATAATTTTCTACAAAATATCTTAATTCATATCATAAATAACGCCGAAAAAAATTAATCCGTTTTTCACCATTCTATAATTACGGAAACATTAACTAGGGAATTACACATCGAGAGTTATATATGAACAACAGCTGATATATTATCAGTACACAAATAGAGCATACCCATTTCATCTTGCGCCGCCATCATACATCCGTAAGCTACCGGAACTACACACATTTAACCATGTGGTAATTCGTATACATTTTTGTATACGGATCCGTGTATAAATATAATCCGTATTTAAATTTTAAAAAATACACAAGCGTATGTGTGTGTCAAAGAGAGAGAGAGAGAGAGAGAGAGAAAGGAATGAAGCATATTAGAGAAAATGGAAACATCTGAAGTGCTTTAAAAGCTTTAAAGGTTTTAGAACAGTATTAGAATTGTAAACTTTTAATGGTATTTCAGAGCCTCCATCGAATCAAACAACTCATCACTTATTCCGAAAAAGGCAAAATTGTAATGAAGTCGATTATGCAAACATGTTTTGCGCTATTTAAATTCCAAAAGAAATTTCGAAGAGGAAACAGTATACCAACTATCTTAATCATTGCTATGAGTTCCTATAATAATTATGACTTTGAATGAACTGATAACATGGAGAACAAGCCCTTAATCAATAAGGGTTAGCGCTCCCTTAATCAGAAACAAAAGGATTATCAGTTGGGATGGCTGATGAGCATAGAGCTCTCGCGTTGTGGGCAATGAGATTTGTATTCAGATCTGGTTCACTAGGACTGCTTTATGGCATTTATATTTTTCATTATAATCAACTGTGAGTCGTATGGATAGCTGCCTGTGAAAAATAATTGAAAGCAGTATGTTGTAGGAACGTGAGAAAATCAGGGATTTTTACCTCTCGATGAAGTTGTGAGTTTCTGATGAATCAAAAGACATCGAATCACATCCAGTTTCAATGCCGGAGGTCCCAGCACAGTCAGTAAGTAAACGGTATGGCGAACTCGCATACCATCGGCTGCGGGAGCCGACCTCATAATCGTGTACCACTGCTGACAGTTTGTCATCAGGCAAGGTCTCTCCCAGTGTCAGGATCATGAAAACAGGAACTCTGCTGAATGGATCGGAATCGTGTGCAGGATGCGGCGCGAAAGCCATAAAAGTGTGTAGGAGATCAGTCAGCACATTTTGGTAGCTCTCACCGTTTAAGGATCTCTCCAAACACACTAAGGGAGCAAATGTATCACGTGAGAAAACTCCCAAAACCATCAAAAAAAAAGTCATCACCTCCTTGAACAGAGGCAACCTGCCACGATGAGGCCATGGTTTCATGCTCTCGAGCCACATCTGCACCTTCCTGTCAGCTCAGTACAACTGATAACGGGATTCATCAGACCATACGACTCATCAGACTCTATAGAGATTCAGTTTTGATGGTTCCGACACCAAGTAAGGCGCAATCCCTGATGACTAGCCGTCAACAGTGGTACACGATTAGAGAGTCAGCTCCCGTAGCCCATGATATGCAAGGTACGCTGTAACGTTTACTTGCTGAACCTGATTGGAGACCTCTGACATTGAAACTGGATGTGATTTGTGCTTCCGCGATAAGGTTGGTCTTACAGACCAACTTTAGGGAATTGCATAGAGTGTTCAGGCCAACCTCTGAGGTTGGCCTGAACCGATCAGGACCAGGATATTTTTTATTATTAAATTTTTCGATCATTCCGGGGACTTCGGTTGGAGAAGCTGGACAAATATCAATTTGCTAATTAGGGCGATTTAGTGCACGAACGTACTTTTCTATTCATTATAAAAATGAATGAGAGATTTGTAAACGCGTAGTTAAAACTAAACAGTAGCTCAAGAGTATCCGTGAAAGAATTTTCAGATTTTTCTTGTTCACTGTAGACAATAATCCCTCTGTACTGTCGGGAAGAGATTTTGGATCTTATGAAGAGATCTGAAGAACTTCTATAAAAACTGGTCATCTAGTTTCACGGATCGAAGCTTGTTTTTCCCACTGCTGGTCGCGGAAATCTTTCATGGCATATGGAAACAAATTAGTAGTTCTATTGAGTTCTTTACGGTCAAAAAGATAGACTTTTATGGTAGTGACGTCGAATTTTAGTTTTGGCACGGATAAGATTTAGAATTTCCTTCGTAGATAATTGGATTTTACACAACATACTACAGAGTGACAAATGACAAACCAGACAGACAATATTTTTCCAAGTGCATTACAATAGCATAGTTTCATCTTTCAAAGATATAACAAGTACAGTACAAATAAAATCTGGAATTGCTTCAGGAAGTTCTGTCCAATTGGTAATGGATGGACTGACATATTTTTAGTTTAGCGTATCAGAACATGGCAACACTATACAACATTTGGATATATTATTCTCTTTTTGGCATTTATTAATCACTTTTGTTTACCTCTTATATTAATATATTCGCTCTTCCTTTTAGGATTTCTGTTGTAGTTCTATCTCTGACTTAGAAGATGGTTCATAACTTCGTTGTTCTGTTTCTAAACTATTCCTGGAAAATTCTCTTCTTGTTCTAATTCCGGTTCTCCTGGCTTCAATATAATGATGTTTCTAGTAGTGCTTGTGGTGTTACACAATTCCGAAGATACGATCTGGTCCTTTCTACTATACTATTTTTTAACTTTAATATTTCGTCCATTTCATCTTCTAGATTTTTTTTCTTCTATGTTTTTTTTTTGTTTAGTAGTACTGTTAATATTTTTTTATATTCTTTAATATTTTTCCTGGTTTCATTATTTATCTGTTCAATTTTTTTTCCCTTTTCCAATTATTTTTCATCATCTTGAAAACCACCTGTGTAGCTCAGTGGATGTGGCGTTTGCACACCACAGCGCTTGACAGCACGAAGGAAGATTTCATTTTTAGTCTAGTCGGCGACTAGAGGAAATTTTTCTAAGCCTTTTTTCGACCGGTTCACGAGTTATTCGATCTGTAGCACGGACAAGCAGGTTTTTTCCTCCGGAATCTCGGGTTTTTCGTCCCGTAAACTCAAGAAAATCGATCGTAGAACCCACATTATTTTTTTCAGACATTAAATACGAGTGTTAGGGTTAGGAACCACGAGGTGGCGGCACATGTTGAGCCGTCACACTTCACTGCATGTCGCTTAATTAGTGATAGACTTGGTCCAGCTATTTCTGATTAGCTACCAGTGGCGATTGACCTGCCCACTCAGTCTCTAAATGTTAGATCTGGCTAAAAACGGCCTTGCCTACACTATATATATACGGGAATAAAAAGGCGTTAGCTGATTTTTTTTTTTTTTTTTGATCTTGAAAATATATTTGCTGATTTCTCTGATGGGTTTTTACTTTAATCTTTTCATATTTTTTGGGTTACATTCACATATGCACTTCCTATAATAATTAATTAAAGATCTTTCAGTATGCTATCTATTTGTAGATTTCTGTTTTTTTTTCTCATTTATAATTTATTTCTTATAATAACAAGAAGAAGAAGAGAAGAATACAAACAAACAAACAATAAGAATACAAAGTAATCGATATTTGAAACATATAGACCTGATATCACAAACCTGAAATCAAACATCGACAGTTTCGGATTATTGCTATCGCTGTGCCCAGTGATAACAACATTAAAAACAAAGAACTAGAAAATATCACTAAATATCGGGATCTGGCAATCGAAGTTGGATAAAACACATCAAAGTCATTCCAATAGTTATTGAAGCACTTGACACAATTTCAAAAAAGCTATCCATCTATTTACTAGAATTGAATATCAACTAAGTTACCCCAATAGCTTGTGTAACTCAGTGGAAGTGGCACCTGCACCCTCTGCGCAAGGCTGCAGGAAGATAAACTTGGTTTTCGAGTCTTGTGGCCGACTGGACGAATTTTTTCTAAGCCTTTCTTTGACCCGTTCCCGAGTTAGTCGATCTATGGCATGCGCAAGCGGGATTATTCTCCCAGAAATTCGAGTTTTTCATCCCGTATAAACCCAAGAAAATCGATCGTAGAATCCACATTATTACAGACAATAACATATCCTGTTAGGGTTAGGTACCAAGAGATGGCAGCACTTGTTTGCCGGTTTCTTCATTGGTGGCTGCCTATAATTAGTGATAGACATTAACCAGCTATCCCTGATTGGCTACCGGTGGAGATTGAACTGGCCACTCGGTCTCCAAAAGCTAGTTAAGGTTTAAAGGCCTCGCCTACTCCCTATAAGGGAATAAGATTCGGGAGAGAAAAAAATATGGAGTTTTGAATGAGTTCGAAAATGGCGGTTGCCAAGTGTTTATATATATGATCCATGATTTTGACATTTGATATAAAATGTGATTCAAGGAACTTAACGAGTGTATTTACTAGCAGTAAATAGTTTTACTGGTGTAGTCAACCGGTTTGGTTTTCAAACAGGTCCAAATAATCAGCTAAGTAGGTAAGTCAACCTTTTTCAAAACAAGGGCGATACGTTAGGCGTACTGCCATCAGTATCGCCATTGTTTCATTGCTTCATTTGCTTCATTTACTGCATTAGAAACTGTCTATTATTACTATTGTGGAAAGGGAATGTCATGTCCTGCTCTACAGAACAAAACTTGGGTCTAACCATGGATGCATCGTACGAGGAACTTAATTTCAAGCAACTCCTAACAATTTTTAAACACGTAGGAAATCTAAAGATAATAAGCCGAAAGGCTATTCTACCGCCGAATTTATGAATGTAAAATAGCCTTTCGGCTTATTATCTTTATATTTAACAATATATAGTACACCACTTCGGCAATTCGATAGTAGATGTATATAAGTTTCGGTTCACTTAAAACCTTAATATTCCAGATCTACCTACTCACTGATGAGACCTCAAAAAAGGTTGAAACCGTTCTGGGTAGTGACCTCTTCTCATAATGTAAAACATAATGTTTCTAACTCGTGAAGAAAACTAAGTGGATTTTTATCTGGGGGTCTGTATATTGTGTTTATTGTGTATTTGATACTATTGTGGCTATTTGTGAGTTCCAAAATTAGTCTTTCCGCATGTTCGAAGTAAGTTTGTTTTTCTGTCACATTGTATTTTTCTTTGATAAATGTCACAATGCCACCTCTTCTTTTGTTTGGTCTGCATAAGTTGTAGGTTTGATAATTATTTATGTTGTATGCGTAAATTACTGTGTCGTTTATTGCAACTTCGGTCAGTATTAGCGCATCTATGTTTGTAATGGTATAATTGAGTTGTGTTATTAATGTAAGCCAGTGTTTTTTTTTATATTTCTTATGTTTGTGTGTATGATTGTGAAGTTGGTGTTGGTGGAAATGTTGTCTGACCATTTCTTCAAAGAGTCAAAGACCTTGGAGTTTATGTTGTCTGACTGGATATATTCGCCTATGTTTGAGATCTCCATTATATAGTTTTTAAATGAGTTCTAATCTTATTCTTAAGGATGTAAACAGTTAGTGTTTTATATTGGTAGGCTGTGTAAGTCGGATTCACTTGTAATTATGTATACTCGAGTGTTTTCATTCTTTCTCAAAAATATCTGGGAATTCTTTGTCCACGGGAACTTGTAGTTTTTCTCTGTTTTTGTCTTCCTTGCTTGGTATAGAAGATTTTTGATATTAAAAGTTTTTGAAGTATGGAGTCCAGTGTTCCGTTATATAGATTGGTGTTGGGAATTTCTTATCAGTTAGGATCGTTGTGTTCGGCCTTGTTTTCTTGCTTGCTGTAAGAATGGAGTGTCTCAGATTTCTGTTGGTAAAACGAGCGATGATTGGTCTCTCTTGATTTTTTTGTGGGCCTCGGTTGATATAGGTGATATCTGTGGTTGCGATTTGAATTCCAATTTTGTTGCCGATCAGTTGCATTATGTTGCTTAAGACTTCTGTATTTTCTTTCGTTATTCCATCAATTTAAAGTTCTTTTTTTTTTTCTTTCTTTTTGTAGCATGTGTTCCATTTGACACTTGAGCGTGTTTTCCGCAATTCTTGATTTTCGCGTTGGAGTGTTTCTTGCGTTTCTATCGCTACCGTTAATTTCGTCTTTATTTCTCGCACGGTTCCTAACATTTCTTCAGAGGTCTCGTTATTGAACTGTATGTAATGTATTTATTTTAGTTTATTAATTAATAAATTACTAAATTAATAATAATTTAATTTTAGTTTTAATGATGTAAAAATTAAATTTTTAATAATCATTTTTGTCTATATATTATGTATTTACAACGCATGTTCTAATATTCACAATGAAGGTTATACTGAATTTTTGTATAATCAATAACTAACATAATAATTATTTATTTATATTTTTTTTATTGTTCTTTCAATTATTTACATATGTACAAAGATCATCTATTCAGTATATTATTTTACAAGGTTCAGCACTTTGTGCTACGTATAATGAGATTTAAATAGTGATGATGATAACAGTTTTTTTTTTATATAGCAATCATAATAATACTTTACAATTATATTGTTCAGAGTTACATAAGTTGTATAATATTACATGTTGTAGTTTACTATTTTTTTTGTTTCAAGTTTGAAAAGGTGTGATTATACAACAGTATTTACACATATGTAATCTAAATATTATATTTCCTTATTCTCACAAACATACAGTGTAAACTCATGATTTACATTTAAAATATTTTTTTTATACATTGCATACATTTGTTACAGTTATTATATACATTACATATAAATTTGTTTACATATGATACATTACTTGCATTTGTTTACATGTGATATTTACATTACGTACATTGGTTTACATATAATACATACATTGGTTTTCATGTGATACGTACATTACATGCATTTGGTTACATATGATACATCTTGGATGAGGACTAATTTCTTTGCTTTCATCCTCGAAGCTTATATGTAAGCTTATCTGAGGATGACACCAGTTGGTTATTATGTATTGGTTTTTTTTTTTTTTTTGCTGTGTTGGGAAGCTACGAAATCTATGATTGAGAAATTCGCTCGCGCACTCACGCACGCACACGCACGCACGCACGCACACACACACACACACACACACACACACACACACACACACACACACACACACACACACACACACACACACACACACACACACACACACACACACACACACACACACACACACACACACACACACACACACACACACACACACACACACACACACACACACACACACACACACACACACACACACACACACACACACACACACACACACACACACACACACACAACACACACACACACACACACACACACACACACACACACACACACACACACACACACACACACACACACACACACACACACACACACACACACACACACAGTAACTTGGAATGTATCGATGCGTCGCTGAATAATAGTAGTAGTAATAATAATAATAATAATAATAATAATAATAATAATAATAATAGTTACACCAAGTGCAACTTCGAAGAAGCTATCAAACTATTTACCGCTAATAAACATCAGTGAAATGACCCCATATGACCTACAAAAAACAGCATTACTTGAAACAGTCCATATTTTACGACGCTACCTGACGGACTATTCTTAGATTCTTGGGTAGAATCTGAATTGTTCTGCATCACCAGTCAAATTTTTGTTTATATGATATCTTATTTTGACGTGTATCAATTATGTGAATAAAATAATAATAATTTTTGACTGATATAAATATATATGAATATATATATATATATATATATATATATATATATATATAGTATATATATACATCAGACATATTTTCTGTACAGTACAAAGATTCAATACAAAATGCAGAGTACGTAATTCTCTATAAATATAATTATAAATTTTTTATCAAACTAACGAAATATTTATCCACCGTATCAACATACAGATTGGCGTGAATGTGCATACAGATCACTATACGATGAAGCAATACAACTCAGAGTTTAAAAGTACTAACAATAATAGAATGATTTTACATTAATATACATAATTTTCTGCATTTTGACTTTTGCATTTTTTTTCAATTTTTTTTAGATTCTGTATTTAATACAGATATTTTACTTCTCTACAAAAATTCAGTATACAAGTAATTGAGTAGATTCTTTTTCATATAAAGTTTGTTTAAAGTGACATTTCTACTCTCTTTCTGGAAGCTTCTGCAGAGCATATCTGAGGAAGATAATAGATGGTGGTGGTTTCGCGGTTTTGTTTTAATAACCGTCGCGAGTCAGGTGTAGATTTAACTGGTTATATGTATGTGCTTGTAAACTTATACATATACAGTGTGTGTGTGTGTGTGTGTGTGTGTGTGTGTGTGTGTGTGTGTGTGTGTGTGTGTGTGTGTGTGTGTGTGTGTGTGTGTGTGTGTGTGTGTGTGTGTGTGTGTGTGTGTGTGTGTGTGTGAGTTAGAAGACTGATTTACTCGGTTGACGTTTTTAGGATTATATGACTGGGAAACCAAGATAAGTAATAATAAAAACAAATTTTAATCGGACTACTAGTTTCGTCCTCAACAGACTTCTTCAGGTGCAAAAATAAAAGAAATAACCAACAAGAACCGTAAAGGAATTAACTTTAGAAAATACAAAAAGATTAGCGTATACATTTCAACATTAATGCATTGACATTTGTGTATTTAAAAACACTCTCTCTCTCTCTCTCTCTCTCTCTCTCTCTCTCTGAGTTCATTGTTGCGCGTAAGCGTGCACTCACAATCTCGGGTATGCCAATATGAGATAGCAGCATAATGAGAGTCAGTTAGGTTATAACTTAGGTTGCTGTTGAGATGCATAGGATTAAGAATAAGTTCTTTAGATTCTAATACCTTTCTTTCTAGTTCATCGTAACAACTGAAAATACAGGGTGTTCGGGATAAATTTGACATATTTATAATTAATTATATTTTTCCGTAAGTTACATGTATTAACACACACTTCTCTTCATTTAAAAGTTTGGACCCTTCTTCATTCACATACAAGATGTCAGAAAGGATGGATAGCTGGAACCCACCTGAATCATGGAAGAGAATAACTTGTATCATGATGATTCGTGCCCGCCATCAAAATAAGGATATTACGACTGCTGCCCAATGCTCCCTGAATACAGTAAAAACAATCAGGCATGAACTAGAAACTTGCAATGGTGACTACGAGGATGTAGCAAGAAGAAAGATCCCTAGCAGACGATCTGATTGCGTTCGTACAGCAGAATTCCTCGCAAATCTGCAGGAACAGGTGTTGAAGAACCCTGGCATTGGAATTCGGGCTTTGTTCGTGGAGTTGCTAACTGTAGTCAAGCCCTGGATAACAAGGGTAGCCAATGGTAGGCCGTATGTATGGCAGCAGGATTCGGCCCCTTGCCACACCTCTGGGAAAAGTCAAAAATGGTTGTCTGAAAATTTCTACGACTTCACCAGTCCAAATGTTTGGCCTCCAAACTCCCCAGACCTTAACCCCATGGATTATTTTGTATGGGGCGCAGTTGAAAAAGACACCAATCGCACTTCCAGTAATACAAAAGCCCAGTTAATGGATAAAATTAAAACAGTTTTTGCGGCCCTTCCCAGGGAGACTGTAGCATCAGCTTGTTCGAGGTTCCGAAGCAGAATTGAAGCTGTGATCGATGCTAATGGTGGTTATTTTGAGTAAATCTTGTTGATAGTATTGTAATTAACTCTGCCTGTAATGTTTTTTTGTCAATTCATTAAATTTAATAGATACAAAGAAGATTTTCTTTTTCCTTACGAAACTGTCAAATTTATCCCGAACACCCTGTATTAGTAGACTAGATCTATAGTGCTGGATGGGTGTGGTTCTCTTCATTAGAATTTGCTGAAAACAAAACATGGCTCGACAGAGCACTGGCTCGCGTTCTCCCGTAACTTATGTCTCTCTAATGTTCTTCGATGCGTAGCTCAATGGATTTCTCTGTCCGGCCAAAGTATGCTTTATCACAGTTGCACCAAATCTGGTAGACGCAGGGATACTTGAGGTTAATATGTCTAGGTTTAGGTCGGCTCAGTAAGAAGCGGAGTTTTGCTAGAGGTTTGAATAAAATCCGCATATTGTATTTCCTAAGAACCTTTTCCAATTTGGGAGAGACGGAGCTGATGTAGGGTAGAAAAATTACCATTAACGCTTGTGGTATCTTCATTATGGCGAGGGAGTGGATTGAACAGGAATTTGTTAATATGCGGATTTAATAATATAATTTAATACTAGTTTTCTGGGAATAGCCATTCAGTTGAAAGGTAGTCCGGAGAAAATTGAGTTCTTTCTTAAGTTCTTCTTTGTCATAAAGAAGGCAGCGAGCCCGATGTCCTAGTGTAGAAATGTTATCAATGGTGGGATTGAGTGTGAATATATCTGTTTGTGTGGGTAGGTTTTCTGTGACTCGAAGTTTTCAATTTCTCTACTGAACGGGTCAGTTTATCATCCAAAAAAAAGGAAGAGGACCATTAATTTCTAACAAAGCTGTAAATTTGATGTTTGGATGTTGATTATTCAGGTCGTCTAGGAAGTACGGAAGAGATTCATAGCCGTGTCCTAAATTTAAAAAAATGTCATATTTTCCAAATTCTTTGTGTTAAAGAGAAAGAGCAAGTAGCTTTCCCTTCAAAATCTTCGAGGTAGATGTTAGCTAGTACTGGTGGCAATGGGTTTCCCATAGCTAATCCAGAATTTTGTTTGTAGATAGTATTTCCATACTTGAAATATCCTGAATGAACACAGTGAGTTAATAGGGCCATGATCTTCTTAGATAATTCGTTTTTCAGAAGTAAGAGAACTTCTTCCGTAGGAGCATTGGTAAATAAGGAGACTGTGTCGAAACTGGCCATGATTTCTTCTTCTTTAATACTGATATCTTTATGGCTAGAGACAAAATCCATGGAGGTTTTTAATAAAAGATGATGACTTACCGGAGAAATATTTTAGAGATTTATCAAGAAATTTGGAAAGGTTATAGGTTGGAGAATCAATCCCTTTTACAATTGGTCGTAAAGGAATGTTCTCTTCATAGATTTTAGGTAATCCATATAATCGAGAGATAAGCAGATGGAGAGAAAATGAGATAGACGTATGTTCCTGGGGAATTCGGATGTTGTTCTCAGAAGATTGTAGGTACGATTATGAAGTTAGGATCTCTTTCGAGGATCGAGAAAGTGTCAGTTTGTATCACGTCTAGCATCTTGTAGTGATAATCTTCAGAGTTGAACACAACCGTAGAATTGCCTTTATCCGCCGGAAGAATATTAATGTCTTTTTTTATTTTGTAGTTTCTTAATAGCCTGCCATTCTGATGAAGAGATGTTGTCGGTAGGAGGTTTGGCATTGTTGATGATGAAAAAGGGTTCCACACGGTGTAGGTTCGCTTCTTGGGTAGGAAGGAAGGAAGCAGCTTTTTCAATCCTAGTAAGTAATAATTCTTTTGGAATTGATCTCGGAGTCAAAACGAAATTGAGACCTTTGGTGTGCAGATTTTCCTTGGCAGTTGAAAGGTTATGAGTTGATTTATTGATAACAACTTTATCCGGGTGGAGGTATAATTTAGAAGTTAATGAGTTTCTTGTTTTTGTTTAAGAGATTTGAATTTTTTAATTAGTTTCAGTTTCTAATTCTCATTCTGAACTCTGAAAGCTTGAGATTATTTCGCCTCTTCAAGATGGTTCCATGTGTCAATATCTAGAGATTGTTCAATGTTATTAGATAACGCAGTTTTTTAGCAAATAAAAAAGGCCAAAGTACGTTTAGTGTCAAAGATTCTCTCGCGAGAAGAACCAACGTCGCTCTACGGTAAATCCTACTAGCACGTTTCGTTTGATGTTCTCTTTGAAAGAGATAAAACTTGGGAAAAGGACTTGGAATTTACAACGTTTTAAAAACACTTATCTGTTGATATTTAGGCAGACCCTCTATAGGGTCTTTTGAAATATCTGAAGTTTCGGTAACTTGCCTCGTCATAAGGACTAGAGATGTTAGATGGCTGATTTACTCTTTTCCAGTACATGTTTTTTTAGGATTAAATGATTGGGAAAGAAACCGAGATTAGAAATAAAAATATTTAATGGCACGACTAGTTTCGTCTTTAAATACACAAAAGTCAATGCATTAACTTGGAATTGTATACGCTAACTTTTTGTGCCGTTTAGAGTTAATTCCTTTACGGTTTTTTTGATTATTTCTATTAATTTTTTGCACCTGAAGAAGTCCGTTGGAGACAGTTTGGGCTATACTTCAATTTTCTGTAGTTTTTCAATAGTTTCAATTTTCTGATCGCATAAGTTGCCTTTACTGTTATTACTGATGTTCTGAATTTTGGTTTTGAATGCATTAGTTTGTAATCCCTGATCTTGAACTGATGAATTTTTCTGTTTCTTTTTTTAATATATCCATATTATAGTTATTGCCAAGTCTTGGCAGGTCAATTTTTTTTATTTTATCAATAAGGATCTGATCTTTTGATCCTGTCGATTTTTATTTTTTCTAAATGGCTCATGTGTTCAATCCGCTACATTTGATTATCGAATAAGTAATGGTGTATAGGCTTGCTATGATTGCAGTGAACAGCTTAAGAGTAGTTGGGAGGTGTTTATTGAACGATAGTAACTTGGATCCGCAGCCTTATCCTTATCTTCGATGAAGAGAAAAAATATACCCCCAGCAATTATCTGGTCATCGACTGAGCTTGACTACAACAAATAATTAAATTGTTCTGCCAATCGACCACGCAGATTGAGTAGATGCTTTAACTATAATCCATGTGATTCGTCTTTGCCTGGTGTGCGCCATTTTTTTTTTTTTTTTTAGCTTGTCCACTAACTATTTATTCAGGTGTTAACAATATTTTGTATTTATTTTGTTTCATTTCATTCTATTTCTTTAATCCAAGAGGCATTATGTTTTATTATGTTCAATAGGATTGTCCCAGATTGACCTCCAAAATTCGACTGTTTCTTCTTTTTCAAAGGAATGATTGTTTGCATTTCTATTTTCCTGTGAAGATTGAAAGAAGTGATTGGTTTAGTCGAAATTGAATATTTTGTACATATTGATTGATTCTTGTTTCGTATCTTTTAATTTCCTGTGTAGTCGCAATAATCTTTGCATTAGCTCTTTAGTAACTGTTTTGTTGAACAAATTATATTTATTTATAAGTTTCTTTTTGGCACTATTATTTTTCAGCTTTTCTCCTTTAAGACTCTTTTAGTTGCTCGGATCAACTCTAAGTTGGTTGACTTTTCGTTCCAATAGGATTTTCCATGGTGCAGATACCTTCACAGGGCCGACAAAACACGTTAAGCAGATGATGCACCACATCAGGACGCCTTCTTCAAGGGGCGCTGAAGTGAGTAGAAAAAATAAAAAAAAATATTAAACACATTTTAATATTAACGTTTATTAAATGTGGATATGTACTAAATATATTTTAATAAACGTTGCGACTTTCAATAACAAGTTAGCAAAAACTGCAAGTTGTTTTTCCGCATGATTTTTTTTTCCCCATAGAGCTGTCGGAAGCACTAGACAATCCAGGCGTTCGCGCGGGCCTCGCGTTACAGGGACGCTCTTACATTGCCGACTTTCTTTTTTTTTACATGTGGCGCTCATTCAAACGCTTAATATGTTAGGTGCACACGTGACTGACTGATTTTCGCTTTTCAGTCGTTTTCGACAGTAGGTGACTGTATGCATTGCCACAAAGTATTCCTGGTGAGATTTTTACAAGGTAGTTCACCATTGCTTTCCCCAACCCTCCAATTTCATCCGGGCTGGTGACCGGCATATGGCTGCGACATATTCATGACTGTACTCCATGTGCGTTCAAGGGGTCGGTTTGCCTGTTTTCGGGATGAAAAACCCCAGATAAACTGGGGAGAAAAACTCTGCTGTCCACGCTCAAGACCGGGTAACTTGGCCAGGCTGAGAAAGAGGCTTAAGCTCCTCACGTCGTCGACGGGAATCGAACCCAGGACACTCCTTTCCCAGGCATATGGTTGAAAAGCGCATAGCCACTAGGGGCTAACCGGGCGAACGGCGCGTACGTGTACCCAGCTTAATCTCTATTACGAAGTGACATATGGGTATTGTTTGTAAATCATCGAATTGTTGACTGCTAAATGTCTAGTTAGCTTCTGCTAAACAGTAAATGTCTAGTTATTTCACACTGAAGTAAGTAGATCCAAAATAAGGCTTTACAAATCAAAGAAAAATTTATGCATTTTTTAAGTATTCATTTTTTATTTACATTTATATTTTTATGTCTTACCAAATTGTTCGTTCAATATATATATATATTTTTTTTAATTTCAGAATGGAACTCCTGGAACTGGTTTGAAAGCTTTCACAGACAGTATTCAATATTTGTTACTTCATTTTACCATTTGATAAAAGAAGTAAGCCAATAATATTGTTCATCTCATCATCATCATGCTTTTAAAGGATTTTGGCCTAGAGTGGCCTGTTCTGGTCATAAAAGTGATCGTTGAATTTCTTTAGAGGACGTCCTGGTTTTGTTTTTTCCTAATAGTTTGTAATTTAAGGCTTATTTTGGAAATCTTTCTGTTTTATTGTTGTTGTTGTAGATTGTTATACAACGAAGTAGATACTACTAATTCCGGACTTTCTTTGCAATCTACCATCCTTTCTTCAGCTGTCTGTTGACATTTTTAAGTTTTAGAAATTCTGTTCTAGATTTTCACTATAAAAAAAACCGTTTACATGTATGCAATAAAAAAGAAACTATAATAAATTTAGTTTAGTCCTTTATCCAAGTGTAAGCATACAAAGTTTGTGCCTGAAGTATCTTTTTAGTTTTTTTTCCCCTTAAAATATTCCAAATACTGTATGACGACTTTTACTGTGCTGAAAATAACTTTTGTCTTAGAAATACTAGAACATAATCTTCTCAGACGATAGAAATATTAGACGATAGAAATATAAGATCTGATAATGTTGGAGTCTTGACAAGTAACAGACTGATTTGGAGGAAAATTGTAGATAGGAAGTTAGTAATGATGTAATTTTTTCATGTAGTACTGTCATATCCTGTACACCCCTTGAGGGTACATGGCAGGAGTTTGATGATGATGATGATGATAATCTTCTCAGCTGGAGGTAAAGGCTAAAACTTAGTTTACTCTCTATGCTATTGAGAAAGAAAGACCACTTCTCCAGAAGTCAAACTAAAGATCCTCAAGCAGTAGTACATAATACATCAGAAATGTCTTGGTTTGTTTTCAAAAAAAAAAAAAAAAAAATCTGCTAACGCCTTTTTATTCCCGTATACGGGAGTAGGCGAGGCCATTTAGCCCTATCTAACTTTGGAGACTGAGTGGGCAGTTCAATCTCCTCTGGTACCAATCAGAGATAGATGGCCCAAGGCTATCACTAATTAAGCGGTACACAGTGAAGAGAGACGGCTCAAATGTGCCGCCATTTAGTGGTCCCTAACCCTAACACAATCTTTAATGTCTGAAATAATGTGGGTTCCACGGTCGATTTTCTTGAGTTTACGGGACGAAAAACCCGCTTGCCCGTGCCAGAGATCGACTAACTCGGAACCGGTCGAAAAAAAGGCTTAGAAAAATTTCCTCTAGTCGCCGATTAGACTCGAAACCAAGTCTTCCTTCGTGCGGCCGAGCGCCGTGGTATGCAAATGCCACATCCACTGAGTATATTTTTATTAACACTGAAGCATCTATGAACAATCAAAATAAATATATATACAACTATTTACAATATATACATTAGAATGCTTATTCTAATTGACATTTTGATTTACATTTCTTGAGGCTACTTCTACTGAGGTTATTTGTATCAACAACAACAGCTGTGTACATTTAAAAATAAATATATATACAGCTATTTACAATTTGTACATAGGCTGCTAATTCTATTAGGCATTTTCATTTACTCGTTACAATATACTTATGACACCTGTTTTACAATCACTGTTTAAATAAGATACAACATCACATGCTCAATTTCTATTTTCCTTATTGTCCTATTGAATTGCTTGAGCTGTTATTTTTGTTGGTATATGTTACATAGTGATTTCAGTCTATTTATAAGTTCCATTATCAGATCAGTCTATTCTCGTTTATATATATATATATACATACATACATACATACATATACATACATACACACACACACACACACACACATATACATACATACACACACACACACACATATACATACATATATACATATACACCCACCCACCCACCCACCCACACACACACACACACCTATACATATACATATATATATGTTAGCATTGACATTTTCCATATGTACAAGTCGTTTTACATACTGTATATCTTCATTTTATATCTTTGTTCGCATATTTTGGATGACTATTTTATTAACTTAATTTAAATGCACATCTTATTCTTGAAATACATACATTGCTTATGTTTTTATTTACATTTATATATGCATATATTTTGGTAGTATCTCTATATCTCATGCAGATTTTATTTTTTTGTAGGCACTCTTATTTTTACAAAAAAGAATTCCATCTTGCTTTAACATTATATTGTTTGCTTAACTTAAGAGGTAAATCTGTAATTTCTTATATACAAAGTTTTCTGAATTGCAGAATTAGTTACAGGTCTATAAATGGATAATATATCCTATTAACATTTTGGGTTATTATCATGTTATGAACTTATGTTATATGCATTTCTTACAATTGACATTTCTACCGTCCTTGTGTCTGTATATACAATAACATATACATATTTCTGGTAATATATCTTAATCTACATTTTTATTACTAGAGTAGTATTGACTTATCTTAAGGAGTAATTTGCTATTTACTTTTCATTTTTTTTTTTTCTTACACAATTAGATATACACACATATATATATATATATAACATTCTTATCCCTTATATATAGGCGTACCTATATATTATTATTAATATTTTTATTATTTTTTTAAACTTTTACTTATTTATTTATTTTAATTATTTTATATACATATATACTTTTTTTTTTAATTTTTTTATTTTTATTTAATTTTTTTTTTTTTATTAGATTTGATATCTTGTTGTCATTATTCCTCTCGTTGTGGCGAATGAGCCTACGTTAACAGCACCTTTGTCTGGGATTATGCTTGTTGTTCAGATAGTGGGTTATCATTATTGTCTACCACTAACTATGGGGGTTCCATTATTGGTATAAGTTTTATTTTTCCTTCTTCTTCTCCTTCTTCAACGCCACATCCACTGAGCTACACAGGCTCTGTTTTGTTTTCAATTATATCCTAAATAGAAATACAGAGATTTCTTTTACAGTCTTATACAATATTTATTTCAAAATACAGTAATTTCTTAATTTGTAAGAATCACAATTTCACTTTTATTATCGAAAACTTACTGATGCAATTATTTAAGAAAGAAACAAAGAAATATTTGAATTTAAAAAAATCAGCGCATATGTGTTGCATAAGCGTAAAGCTTTTTATTTATTTTTTTAGGAGTGGGGGGAGGACCCACCTATTCATTTGATGTTTGAAATTGAAATAATTTATTTTCAGAACTGTTCACAAGACAATTGTTACGAACATATCACTTGGGGAGCATACCCATACATTTTAGTGTAAAATTGTAATAAAATTACGGCTACTTTGTCACCTATCTAAACTAGCGGTAAATGTCTTTTCGAAATATGCGATGATTTCTTCCTTGTACTAAAAGAAAATGTCAGATAATGATGATAATAAGAAGAAAATACATAGTATTTTATTTTCATTGAGTGGAGATTTCAGAATGAAGTGTGATTTATAACTTTCTTTGTGTATTTTTTGAAAAGAAAGTGCACGTGATTATTTTCTTGCTATTTTGCTGTACTCCCTGTTAGGAGCAGTACTGAAACTTAATGGACTCAAACCAACCTAAAGATGCATGCCGGCTCGACCGTTGCCCGATCAAGCAAGGGAACATGCATTAGGAGATGAATAAGCAGGTTTCAGACCAGGACAAAGCACAATTGATCAATTGTTCACCTTAATACAGCTAATAGAAAAGACGCTAGAATACAACCAAAGTTGTTATATAAATTTCATAGACTTTCTTCTGGCATTTGATTCAATTCCTAGAAGAGCAATATAGGTAACTATGAAAGAATTTGGAATTCCCAACAAAACTATAAGAATAATAAATAATGTAAACGAGAAATCTGATACTGCAGTATACGAGACAGGGATGCAACCGCTCACTGGACCTGTTCAATCGTACACTGGAAGAAGCAACCAGTAAGGCCTTAAACAAAGACTTCGGAATGAAAATATATGGGGAAAATATAACAAATTTCAAATTTGCAGAGGGCATTACATTACTTGCAAGTACGGATGATCTACAATGAATTTCTGATAAAATAAAGGAAGAACATATACAATTTGGATTAAATCGAAATATAGAGAAAACAAAAATTATGCAAAAGTCAAAAGAAACACCGATCCAAAAACTGAAATTGATAGTAAGAATCATGCAAATCTCTTATATTTGAATCATAAGAATCAAATATAAGAGAGTCATGCCGAGATTTCGATCTCCCAATTTCGTATCTGGCTTTAAAATAATGAGGAATTTATTATCCCCTTAACTTAATTTATGCCACTGGAATAAAAAATAGCCTCTTGGCTCTATATCGTCGTAATAATATATTGGTACACCGTTCTGGCAATTCGTGTAGTAGGGGTAAGTTCATTGCACTTAAACCTTGGTATTATGCAGGTCTACCTACTCACTAATGAGACCTCAATAAAGGTCGAAACCGGTCTGGGTAGTGACCTCTCCGCATAATGTAAAACAGTAATACATCTCCTAGGAGCTGCGTTTTACATTATGAAAAAATATTCAGGCTACTGATGGAGCTTGCGCCACCTGTGCTGCGAGTTGCCCTAGTGTTGAACTACCCAGGTGTTGACTTACGTGTGGCCTCGCAGATAGTTCTTTGGCATGAAACTCTTAGATTTCGATCTCCGAGTTTCGTATCTGGCTTTAAAATAATGAGGGATTTATTATCCCCTTAACTTAGGTTTTTATCCCTTTTTTCCCAAGTAACCAAACAGACAAGTAAGTGAAGTTTGCGCCTGCATGTAGTGCAAGTCTGAGGCAACTCTTTGCAAAAGTGAAGTAAGATCCGATCACTTTTCTTGGTATTTTCCCCTGATACAAAGCACATTCCCTTGCGGAGATGTATGATGCTATGCATTAAAGGTAATGGTCACTACTCAGAGGTTTTCGATCTATGTATAGGTGAAGCGGGCTCTAAAAATAAGACGATCCCGAAAGATCTCCCAACTCAGCGTTGTTCAACTCAGTGACAGACTCACCCCATCACCGAGAAGAACTTCTCAGCATCGGCTCTACCCAGTGGCAAGCTCACCCCCACCACCAAGCAGAGCCATAATCTCAGTGGTGGCCCCATTCAGAGACAGGCAAAAACCTACTTCCAAGCGGAGCTTCTCAGAGCCAGATCCACCCAGCATATGTTTCGACCTTTATTGAGGTCTCGTCAGTGGGAGCCAGACCTAAAAATGCCAAGGTTAAAGTAATTCAGAGCTTATAAATTTGGCCTAAACAAGTTGCCACAAGGTGCTTTAACCTCATTAAATATAAATCTCAGGATGAGAGTAAGATGTAGAAAGTTTTTTACTTGGGTGTATACTATGTTAAAGATACCAAAGAATTTCATAAGCTAGGTTTTTAATCATTTTTCCCAAGTAAACAAACAGAGAAGTAAGTCAAGTTTGAGCCTGCACATAGTGCAAGTCTGAGGCAACTCGTTGCAAAGCTTGGTATCTTTAACATAGTATATACTAAAGGTAAAAAACTTTCTGCATCTTATTCACATCCTGAGATGCGAGGTGAAAGCACAAATTTATAAGCTCTGTATTACTTTAACCTTGGCATTTTTTAGGTTTGGCTCCCACTGATGAGACCTCAATAAATGTCGAAACCGGTCTGGGTAGTGACCATTACCTATAATGCATAGCACCATACATCTCTGCAACGGAATGGGAAAGTGCTTTGCATTAGGGAAAAATACAAAGAAAAGTGATCGGAGCTGATCCCACCCTTGCAACGAATTGCCTCAGACTTGCACTACATGAAGGCGCAAACTTCACTTACTTGTCTGTTTGCTTATTTGGGAAAAAGGATTAAAAACCTAGCTTATAAAATTGCTTGGTATCTTTAACATAGTATATACCCAAGGTAAAAAACTTTATATATATATATATAATATATATGTGATAATCGGCTTTTACTCGGTTGTTGTGATACATTTTAAAAAATAGATTTAATGACTAAAAAACCGAGATAACTTATAAAGATTTAATAAGAATAATACGACTAGTTTCGGCTTATAACAGCCTTCCTCGGGTATTCTTAAAGGACAAGAATAGTAATAAACATTGAAGTATCAAAACAAACTGAAAATTACAGGTAAAAAAAATTGCCACACATAATTGATACATGAAAAACGTTGTATTTTTTCAAGTTGTTCTAACAGGCGTGCCATTGTTTATTGCAAGTGTGCGTGCAGGCTCACGTGAACGCCAATATTGAATAACTGCAGCATGGTTATCTGGGATGTTATAGCTCAAATTGTTGTTTAAGTGGACAGGGTTCAGTAGGATTTCCCTTGATTCTACAATTTTCCTCTCAAACTCATCATCACAGCGAAAGATATTTTCTGATCTATTCCAGCAAATGGAGTGGCTTTGTTGATCAACAATAGGATTATTTGAAAAAAGAACATGACTGGATAAATAACGCAGTTGCATGAGATCTTTTGTAAGAGATGTCTCTCTTATGCTCTTCTATACGTTGTTCAATAGATTTGTTAGTTTGTCCAAAATAAGGGATATTGCATCCGCACCATAATTTATATACACCTGGATATTTTAGGTTGTGATGAGTAGGTTTTGGATGGCTGATTAGAGAACGGATTTTAGGACGTGTGGTGAAGAACGTCTTGATATTATATTTTTTAAGGACTTTAGCTAATTGTTTAGAGACTGTGCTAATGTATGGAATGGAGATGCTACCTTTAAAATTAATACTTTCTGTTGTGCACCGCCTGGGAGGGTCCAGATGAAATTTCTGAATCGTTTTTTCAGAGTATCCATTTTGTTTAAAGATAAGAGTGAGGTGATTTATTTCTTTTTTGTAGTTCATCTGGTTCATTCAAGAGAGAGCGTGCCCCGTGTCCTAAGGTAGATATAGTTCCAAAACAAAATGCTTCAATTGCTTGGAGATAGTTCGACATATTCAATTCTTCAGGAAGATCCTACAAGAGAATTACAAAACTGTACAAACAACTTGTTAAAGACTGCGAGTGAACTTCCTCATAATGTTCGCCTCTCTTTACGCTCTCTACATCCTCTTATCCCACGCATCTACGGAGTTCCCAAATTACAGAAAGAAAACATCCCTCTTCGCCCAATTGTAGAAGGAATCGACTCACCTACGTATAAACTTTCAAAATATCTAGCAAAGTACCTCAAGTGTTTCTCCAATAAATCTTCATCTTTCATCAAAAACACCACAGATTTTGTTTCGCATATAAATGACATTCTAGCAAGTTTTGACATTGAAAATGCAATTCCATGATCATGATTTGGCTCGATTCTAGATCTCGCCTTCACTAAGAAGTGAATTTCCCGAATTATCTGAAGAAGCACCGAAAATCGTCATGCAGTTTTCTGCAACCTCTCTTTGCAAGAAAGGATTTTCATTCGCTCCTTCAAATAGAAACAAAATACAGAATTCGTCTTAGTGTGTGTGCCGATCTTCGACTGAAGTTGACCAATATTGAGCCGGATATCCAGCAACTATGCAGTGCAGAGAAGCTCATCCATGTCAATAATAACTAAGGAAGTACTTTCTTCTGGATAACTCAATGGTTTTGTCAGACCTACGACTGGAGAAACCGAATCGAAATCGGTATTGACAATATTAATAGCGCGAACATTGCTACTAACATCTGAATCATCTTTTTTGGTTTTTTTGAAATAGTTCAATAAAATACTCTGCGTACATTTTTCAGTCATAATTTGAAGCACAAAATCGAAAAAAAAAACCAAAATAAAATCTTTTACAAATTTAACTCTAACTTAATTTCAATGTTATTGAAGAATTTACATATGGTAAGGTTACTCTTCAGAGATGGAAAGAAGTTTCAAGTTCAAGACATGCTTTTGAACAAACTCAATGCAAAATAGCACAGAATACGAACGTATTGCACATGACCTATGACTGAGCATCTGCAATGATTCGCCAATACATGATACCCGTGATCCTCTCTGGCCCGGATTGGACAGCGTTTCTCACACTTTCTAAGCCCAAGGACAAGTAAAATGCCTAAAACAATTCTATGAACCACTAAGTAATGTAATTTTTTTAAAAACGCATGTGGGGATTACCAACATTTGGGAAAAACTGTGCCATTTATAACATAATAAATCTAAAAGCATGTTTTGAATATATATGTGTGTGATTGTCTGTGAAAGTACTAGTGGTGGTAGTTGGAGGTAGATGGCGTTGGTGTTAGTGGAGTAGTGAGACAAAGAGTTGTAGAGTAGATGTCCTCCCTCGATGAGTCTTTGGACTCCCTGGAGGTGTGATATAATAATAATAATAATAATTATCTTGGAACAAAACGAGTAAAAGTGTATCATCATCGAACAAAGTTTTAATTTTTATTAAACAAATAAATAATATGAGAGCCTATATAGCTCAGTAGAAATGGCGTTTGCATTATACGGCGCTTGACTGCACGAAGAAAGGATTTTGGTGGTTCAAATCTAGTCGCCGACTAGATGAAATTTTTCTAAGCCTTTTTTCGTCCGGTTCCCTAGTTAGTCGATCGCGGGCAGGGGCTAGCGGGTTTTTTCGTCCCGTAAACTCAAGAAAATCGGCCGTCGAACCCACACTATTTTCAGACATTAAAAATATTGTGTTAGCGTTAGAGACCACGAGATGGCGGCACTAGCTTGCCTCCTTCACTGCGTACCGATGAATCAGTGATAGCCCTGAGCCAGCTATCTCTCTGATTGGCTACCAGTGGAGATTGAACTTCCCATTCAGTCTCCAAAAGTTAGATATGGTAAACGTCCCCCCCCAACTCCCTATACGGGAACAACATAGGCGTTAACTGATTTTTTTCTGATAAATAATATGATATAATTATTTACTATCTACTTTTAATAATTCTCACGACATCGCATTTTTGAAAGAACAAACGTTTAATTCTGACGATAATTTAGATATTGTCAAAAAGTTGTGGAAACCAGAACCAAATTTTAATTTTCCTGCAACCTGTGCTGCAATTCACAACCGAAATTTTCAATACACATAGCTTGAAAATTTTACATGGCTAGTTTACTCTGAAGTTGAAAATAGTGCGTACTGTAAATATTGCATGTTTTTTGCACCTGCTAATGTTGAAAAATCTAAATCCGAAGTGCCTGGGCAATTAGTTACACAAGGTTATAATAATTGGAAGAAAGCCATTGAAAAATTTAATAATCATCAAAAAATAAAATATCATATAACGGCTGTTATGACTTACGAAAGGCTAAACAATATTTGAGATGGAAAATGTATTCCAATCAATCGACAAAATGATGTAGATAGTGCATCACAAGCTGCAGTTAATCGGAAACGATTAGAGCCGATTATGAAAACAGTAATTTTATGTGGTCGACAAAATCAACCCTTGAGAGGACATCGTGATTATGGAGAATTTTCATTTGAACAGGAGCCAATTGCCAGTGAAGGCAATTTTTGAGCTTTGTTAAGAACGAGAATCGGTGCAGTCGACAAAAACTTGGCTGAACATTTTAAACATTCTGTCAAAAACGCCACCTACATTAGTTGGAACATACAAAATCAAATTATAAATGCATGTAATGAAATGATTTTGAACCGTTTGGTCGAAACAATTAGTTCGGCGAAATGTTTTTGAATTCTTGCGATGAAACTTGTGACATTTCTACCACTGAACATTTTTCCTTGTGTGCCAGGTATTTAGACGAAGAAAATGACAACAAAGTTTGTGAACAATTTTTACAATTTGTTCCTGTAACAAGCGCTACAGAAAAAAACTTATCTGACAAAATGTTAGAAAGCTTAAATAATTATGGCATCGATTTTTCATATTTACGTGGGCAAGGTTAGACGGTGCCGCATCAATGAGCGGAAAGTTTAATAATGGTGTCCAATCTCAATTGCCAGTTATATATCCACAAGCTTTATATGTTCATTATGCATCACATAGTTTGAATTTGGCAATTGGAAATGCTGTATCTGTGACTGAAATAAGAAATTGCACTGGCATAATTGAAAAGGTGCACAATTTCTTCAATATCCCTGAGAGACTGACAACATTGATAAATATACACCGGATACTAAGAGACACAAAGTATGCCAAGTTTGCCCTACTAGGTGGGTGGAACGCCAAAACTATCATGACCATGGTGGAATTATATGATGCAGTGATTCATAGTCTTGAAACAATCATTTCTTGGGAAGACAGAGACTCGTCCTCTAACGCAAAACTTTTGAATAATTCATTGTGTGAATTTGGATTTATAATATCTTTATTTAACTTGTAAAAAATATTTGCGTACACCTTACCATTGTCTAAAATAATGGCAAAATCTGACAGTGACCTCTTAATTGCCCTAAATTTTGTTGATGATGTTGTGGCTCAATTAAATACTATTCGTGAAACACCAGTCTTCATTTAAAGATATTTACGATGAAGCATGTATAAAAGCCAATAATTTTAATATTGACATTAAAAAACCAAGGACTACATCAAAACAAACATTAAGGTCCAATGTTCGAGCCGATTCTGTAGAAGAGAATTTCAGGAGAACTATTTTCATTCCATTTATTGATCAAATATTGACTCAACTTCAGGATCGTTTCACTCGGCACCGCAACATTTTGAAAAAAAAATTTTCTCTTCTACCATATGGAAAAGATGCTCCAACAGCAAGTGCAATGGAAGATTTTTGTCAATTGTGTGAATTTTATGCCGGTGATTTGCCTTATACAAATCCAGCAATTTTGAACGCCGAATTCAAGTTGTGGTATAAGAAATTTGAAAAACCGTTTGCAACAGCTCCATGCAAAAATGCAGTCCAAGATTTCAAAGTGTGACAAAATAATATTTCCTAACATCTATAACTTATTAAAAATATTTGCAACGCTTCCAGTAACAACATGCGTCAGTGAATGGTCATTTTCTAACTTACGCGTTTTAGTTTTAACCTATTTAAGATCTATCATGTCACAATCACGATTGAACGGACTGGCTTTGCTATATATATACACGCAGAGAGAGATTAATGTAACCACGACTGAAATAATTCAAGAGCTTTGTAAAAATAAAAGAAAACTGGATTTTATTCTTTAAATAAATTTTTATAATCACCTAATGAATTTTATTTAATGAATGAAATTTAACGAATTTTAGTTGTACGGATAAAAATATTTTTAATGCA
Source organism: Typopeltis vanoorti (assembly GCF_054136105.1). Lineage (NCBI taxonomy): Eukaryota > Metazoa > Arthropoda > Arachnida > Uropygi > Thelyphonidae > Typopeltis > Typopeltis vanoorti. The sequence continues at coordinate 70,637,159 of NC_143568.1, read as the reverse complement.
AATTCATTGCATTAAAAATGCAATCATCCTTTGGATGATTGCATCCAAAGGATGCAATCATCTGCTGAAGAAGAATATATTTAGAAGATGAAAAAAAGTTCTTCGGCATTAAACTCTTAGATCGTAGTTTTCGATCTTAGAGTTTCGCATACTGGCTGTAAAATAATAAGGGATTTTTATCCCCTTAATTTAATTAACCTCGCCAGAAAAAAAAAATAGCCGTTTGGCTTTTCATCTTAGAATATTTAGAAGATGGTTTACAAACATGAGTTGTTTAATCAAAAGGGGAACGCAAGATCTCTCTGTGTATGTGTAACACCTGTAATTAGTAGGGAAATAACACTCCGGATTCAGATGAATCCGTGAAACGAAATCACACAATAAAGAAATAACACAAAATAGTGACATCGTAAAGACCTCTATACGTGATCTAGTCTTATTTGTGAATTCCACCGCTGAATCAGATGTTCGTCAATTTTTAGGTTTTCATTAATTATTTCTTTATTATAGTCTAATCATTACTCATTGCAAAATACCTCAAGTAGTTGATCTCGAAAATTTCTTAAATTACTTTACACATTCTGCAGCGAGTAGAGTTTAATTCTTCTTATACATGCTTGTATATCATTTATAAACGAATGTAGTGTCTCATAGTGGAATGCATTTATATAATTTATTCTATACATTTCTATAAAAGCCTGCGATATTATTATTGTACTGATATCTGTATTAAGTTAGAAGACTCATCTCTGGAGACCCTTTATTCATACACTACCTATCTTACAGAATATCCATCATAACTTTCCTTAAACTCATTCATTAACGAAGCACTCACAACCACCTTTGGCATTCAATACTTACCAAAAAAAAAAAAAAAACCACTCTTGTCAATCACAGTCTTAATCAATTCACAGGATCACAATTATGTAACCTATAACTTAACGTGTATTAGCAATTCTAGGTCTGACTCTACCTATCGGGAATACTTCACTATATATATATATATATATATACTGTATATATATATATAGAAGGTTAGAAATTTAATTTCGAAAGGAGTTTTGGTTTCGATCAGTACAGACGTGTTCCTCAGCGCTCTTCATAGTTAATGCAGCACTGATAAACGTTTTTGAGATATAATACCGATGATTAGTTTATAGTTTCTTTCTACATTAAAATAGTGATTGTTTGATGTTCCTCCCGTAGCGTCAACAGTGTGCTCGATCAGCAGAGCAGGTAAGACTTTTATTTTCATCTCCAAAAATTTTTTCAGGCACTCTCCTGTTCCCTGCCCTGTGCAGCACTTGGTGGTTGGAAGGGACAAGTCAGGTCCTGCCCCCACTTCAAGTCTAGATTTAATTATGGATTCACCATATGAGGATCTCCTTTTCAAGGAACTTGTAGCTATTTTTCAGAAAACCCTCAAACTTCCGAACTTTCTCCCAACTTTACACATGACAGCAACAACAACCGACGTAGATTCTAATGATTACCAGGAGGTCAGCAGAAAGAAGAGAAAGAAAGAGTCTCTTGCTGCATAACCTGAATTAGAACCTCAAATGGACACATCAGCACTATCTGGTGCAAGAACAGAGAGATATATATTGACACAGCCCAAAGAGAGGATTCCACCAGTAATCTTGAGATCTAAAGAAAAATGGTCGTAACTTGCAGAGACGATGAAGAACAATAACATCAAGTCCTCATCAGCTAAAAACACTGACGATGGAGTCCTCATACAGCCCGAAGGAGCAACGGACTACCTCCAGCTCACCAGACTTATGGATGAACAGAAAGTCCCATATCACACACCAACTGAAAAGTGAAAAAAAATCTTAAGGTAGTCATCAGAGGTTTGATAGAAAACACAACATCTGAAGAGATAGCTACTGACCTCAGATCATAAGGCTAAGAGCCGATCAAGATTTCTCTCATGGATCGAGGAGACAAGCGCCCCATGCCTCTGGTCTTAGTGGAGATTAGTAAAGATCAGAGAGAAATTTATGATCTTAGAATAGTCTGCAACTTGGTCATCAAGACCAAACCACTCAGAAGAAAGGCATTGGCTGGTCAATGCCATCGCTGCCTAAAATATGGGCATGCGCTAATGTTATGTAAAGCAGATTACAAGACACTCGTCAAGTGGTTGACGAGCTCAGCTCAGATCACAATCCAGTACTTTTAAGCTTAGTAGGGGGATCCTGAGCTCATTCCCTGCCAATCACACACTAACTTTGCAAAATTCAACGCTAAAATGAACACTATCATAGACTCAGTACCTGCTATCTCCTCCCGTGAAGAAATTGACGTGGCAGTCAGCAATGAGTGTAAAATCCATTCTGGCTTATCTGCAGCTTGTTTTATTTCCACCCCAGCTCAAGTAAACTTATTTTCTGAAGAAATCCTTGCTCTAATCAGAAACAAAAATAGACTCAGACGCCGCTATCACAACACGCTATCTTCGCAAGACCATCGAGAACTAAATAGAGAGTCCAACCTAGTCTGTTATGCATTAAAAGATCACAGGAACCAGCATTGGGAAAGAAGACTCTGTTCTCTCAAAAATGAAGATAATTCTCTGTGGAAATTGACTAAAGCTCTTCGTACGGATCGCTCTAACATCCAGCCCATTCACGAAGAAAGAGGCCTTGTTTACAGAGACGATGAAAAGGCCGAAGCTCTCGCTGACGCTCTTCAACTTTAGTACCGTCCTAATTATGTACATGCGGATTTGGTCTTCATAGAGAAAATACACCGTCGAGTCCATACCGCGCTTCGGCAGCCTTGTAGGCTCCCACCTCGCCTAAAGTGGTCTATTCAATCATTAGGAAGCTTAACAACAAAAAAGTCCCTGGTTCAGATGAAATTACCAACAAAACAATTAAGGCCCTCCCATCAAAGCAGTCATGCATTTGGTAGCCATTATTAATGCAATGCTGAGATTAAATTATTTCCCCTCACGATGGAAACAAGCTGATATATTCCTATTCTCAAGCCTGATAAGGCACCTCAAATGCCACAGAGCTATAGACCTATCAGTCTTTTTATCATGCCTGGGAAAAATCACAGAAAGAGTCATTCTCAACCGACTTAATGAGGAGGTGAATAAAAACAACATAATTCCGAAAGAACAATTTGGTTTTCGTACCGGACATAGCTACACAGCAAATTCACAGACTGACAGAATTCATCACTACAGGCTTTAACTGGAAATAACACACAGGCGCTTTTAGATGTTGCAAAAGCTTTCAATAAGGTGTGGCGCAAAGGTCTCATCTATAAATTAATTTCAGCCAACATCCCTCTTTACCTTACTAAAATTATTGACTCCTTTCTAAAGGACAGTAAAATCCAGGTCAAGTTGCGCGGAATTCGATCCTCACTGAAAAAAATCACTGCTGGTGTTCCTCAAGGCTCGCTGCTCTTACCGTTGCTTTTTAACATCTTTGTTTCTGATGTTCCTAGCACATCACTAACCACTATAGCTAGTTATGCGGATGATATGGCAATTCTTAGCAGATCTCTCAGGCCGAATATAGCTACGCAGCGCTTACAAACTGCAGCAACAAATGTAGAAAACTGGTTCAGGAAATGGAGAATATCTGTAAATGCCGATAAAAGCACTGCCATTCTCTTCACAAGAAGACAAGCATCTCATTTCGGAGAAGTTTAACTTTTTAACACAGCCATCCTATGGAGATCTAGCACCAAATATCTAGGCATTCAACTTAATAACCATTTAAACTTTAACTTCCACATAGTTTATGCATGCAAAAAAGCAAACTCTGCAATTGTGCAACTCTATTCTCTCCTCAATCGAAGAAGTCAAGTCAGCACTGAAAACAAACTACGGATCTACAAAACAATTATCAGACCCTCTTTAACTTACAGATCGCCGGCCTGGGGTCACACTTCCCCCACGAACATCAAAAAGCTACAAGTTATTCAAAACAAGTGCCTCCGTATGATTTTAAACGCTCAGTGGTTTGTCAGAAATGCTCTCTTACATCGCGATGCCGATATTACAGATATTCCTACGTTTCTCTATAATATTGCCACTGCTTATTTTGCCAAAGCAGCTGTTCATCCCAATCAACTCATTCAAGAGTCATCTAACTATGACGCCCGAAAGTAGCTCTGCTCATCGGTTCAGGCGCCTCCGTAAAGCCCTAAATAGGGTGAGCCAGGTGCTCGCTAACCTTTAATATAAGTCTATTTCATAGCGATGAAGGGATCAGAATCCATGGGATTGATATTCATCAAGCCACATCAGTTATCAGTAATTTCGAAAGTCAACAGAGCTATAAGATGCAACCTGCAGCATATTCTCTGAGTGAAACGCTCAGCGCATGTTCGGTATATTTGGTCGATAGGTATTCGTATACTCAACTTTAGGTGCACGTGCGAAGATTTGTAGATCAGATTTAATTCAGAGAACATCTTTATATACATAATCTTATTCGAAATGACACTGCTCACATTTTTTTGTTTTTTAAATTTTAAATTAGAATACGTAACTTCGATAATTTTCGTCATTCCACACAACGACATCATCGGTTACGTGCGCCATTCAAAGTGTTTATTTACTGTGTTACGATATAAGGCGGGAAATTAAGAATTTGATGTTCGAGGTAGGAATTCAATGACTTAATTTGATTAATATTATAAAGGAAATCACAGTACTTCTGAACTTTGTGATGTAGGAATTTGTGGCAGAATTTAGAGATTGTTTTCAGTTTCCTTATGAAGTAAGTTAAGATGCCTTCTTTTGATGAGAAATGAGTTTGCAACGACCACAATTTTGTTATTATATGCATTTAACGTAACTTTGCTAAATTGAACAATCCTGTGTTTAGTTTTTGTTATACGTGAAAAGCGTTTCTTGTAAAGATATGTTTATCTTTCGTGCCAGGATGTGTAACGTGCGTTTATGTTAACTTATGCGATATCAGTGATATGCTGAAATTTCACACGTGTCAAATCCTCTTTTTCTGTATTTATATTTATATAGCAATAAGCTACTATGAAATGCCTATTACTATGACGAAATTGTTTCTGTAAATCGCTCACCGTGCGTCATTTACTGCGTTATTATTATTAAGAGACTTCCAGGTAACCAGCAATGATCGACTCAATTGTAGGCATTGGAATGGGCACATCTTATTGAGGGTAAACCAAAACCAGTCTAGTTTAAGGTTGTTATTGTGTCCTGCTTTTAAGTTTTAAGAGGCGTCCCCTCTATGGAGTAAATTTTAGGTTATGCTGAGGCAGAGGCCCCTTGTAATGTGAGGCACCAAGCTGTAGCTTATCTGGCTTATGCCTAAATCTGGTCTTAGTACCTCTGTCAGTAGAGGTACAGAACTTTTTCAGCCAGCAATTTTTCTTTAACATGTTATTGAAATTAATGTTAACCAAGAATGCAGTTTATTGTAATTTATGTTAAAAATATATAAAAATAAATGCATATTAAGATATATGCTCATGTAAAATATATTGTTTATAAAATTACTAATTTATTCTTGATAATACCCAAACCTTGCCTTGGTGATATCGAAATAATTATGTCTGCAGTGTCTCCATTTGTTTAGGAGCACATGTAAAACATGGATATGTGAATAATTTTTTGGATGTGCCAGCTGTTGAAGAATTCAAAAGTTTAAAGCAGGAAGAAAAGCAAAGTGTATTGGACATCAGTTCATGATTACTGTTAATGTGTTTTCTTCTCTGACTACATTTTATTGCATTTTGTATTTTATTAATAAATATTGTTTCATAAAAATTTAATTAATTTTATCTATCCAGAAGCTAATTATGGTACAATGTCGGCCTCAAAGTAAAAAAAAAAAAAAAGTTGATCACAGTAACAGATAATACAAATAAACTAATGATATCTTATTTTTAAAATAGTAATTAGCACGATTAACCCCACTTCCACAAGTTGAGTTACATTTATACTGACGTTATCAGACCTTCATGAAAATATGCATAAACTGCACAGGCAGGTGTCCTGCTTTACAAGACATGCATTTTAAAACAAGCTATACGTCAAAAAGACCCAGAGGAAGAGTAAAGAAAACAATGCTAGATGACATGCTGAATGGAGATAGGTACACAACCTTGAAAGAGAAGGCTCAGAACAGAAGAGAGTGGAAGGAAAGTTTTTGCTACTAAGAGAAGAACCTGCTCAGTTGCAAAATACTCAAGAAGAGATACCTCAAATTGCACTCCCTTTTTTGTAAGCTTAGTCATTTCTGTCACTAACAATGGCATAGTATAAAAACAAAAATTATTACTTTTTTTTCTTTTTTTTTTATAGCCAACCTGAGAAAATCTCTCAGTATGATATCAAACGTGTTGAGCCATATGTACTAGAATTTGATAAGAAAATTTTTTTTTTTTTGTAGACCAAAGTTTTGGGTGCATAGAATTCATGTTCTCTTGCATCTTGGGAATGCCATTTTTCATTTTTTGACTGCTTGGAAAATAGTAGTTTTAAAAAATTGCTAAAGTTTTGTTTTATTAATTTTTATGAGGGATAGACTGAGTGCATGCAGACTGCAGAGTTTAGTGGATAGAAGACAGAGGAAGAGATATGATTGAGACATTGAAGCTCTTGAAGGGTTATCAGATTAACTTCGGTAAGATTTTTCATGTACTAGAATGAGGGGGAAGGGCCCCTTGCCCATCCTGGAAGTAATGAGTAAATGGGTAAGAAGTTAATACTTGGATGAGGGAGGACCACTCTAGTTTGTTAACCCACAAAGGATCATGGAATGCATTGCCTGAGAGGATGAATAAAGTGCAGACAGTAGATTAGTTTAAGGAATGGTATGATAGACTTTATTGACTAGTGTTGACCTCTCATGATGAGTCTACTTCTTGGAGGTAAAGCAAATAATAATACATTAGTCCTCTTTTTGTATTGTTATCATGTGAGGTAAAAAGATGCAGTCTTGTTTTCCTTTAATTTCAGTTTTCATTTTGAACTATTTTCCTTTTTCATATGCCTTCACACTAACAGTTTACTAAAAATGACTGTAGCTGTCTCAACAGAAATTATTTGTATTATTACGACACCTCCAAGGAGTCCAAGGGAGAGGCACCTACTCGACAACTTTCTATCTCCACCACTTCATCCACCAACTACAGATGACAGATTAAATAACATACTTGCCAAGAAATTATATTCTTGTTTATTGCTTTATCCAAGTGTGAGCAAAGTTTGCACAAGTACTTTATGATTAGATTACTGCATATACATGGTGGCTCATAAGTTACAAAGAGGTTAAACACTTAATAAACTTTTTATTTATTATTTTTATTATTTTATTTTTATAATGAAATACAGAACTTGGAGATTTTTATTAGTTATGAAAACCCACATGTAAATGCCTTCCTTTTTGGCTTAACAATGACAGACGCTTTCTTTGGCATGTTCATTAACATCTCTTGATGTTTCTTCTGACTGAAATGCCCTAATTTCTGCACGAATATTCTTCAGCTGTTGGATTGTCTGTGTTTTTTCACATACACCTTTTTCCTTCAGATAACCCTACCAGATCAGCTGTTAGATCTGAAGAATGTGATTGCCAATTAATTGCAGATCTTTGCAAATAAAATAAAATAAAATTAGCTGATTTTGGTTCATTGTTGGTTGTGAACTTTTCCATCATTAGTTTCTCAAATATTCCTTAGAATACCTGAAAAAAATTAATAATCAAAAAAGTTATTCACATTTTAAATCCCTTCGTGGCTTATGGGCCACCATGTAGAGGCCGATGACTTCACATCAGTTTCCATAGCCCATAATGCAAAGCACACTTGCATACAGACTTGCATAATGCTATGCATTAAGGAAGAGTCACTACTCAAACCAATTTTAATCTTTATTCAGGTAAGAGTGTGTATAAGTGCAGGGATACCTCTCCAAATCTCATTGAGTGACCCTAATTGATTACTACTAAACTCGTCACTCCAGGAGAGGAACTCAGTGGTGGTTTCACCCAATAACAGGCAAAAACCAGCCAACAAGCAGAGCCTCTCTACTCCCAGGGAAGAAAGCTACCATCAGACCTAGGATGAGACCAAGCTTGAATTATTGCAGGAGTTATGTATTTCTTGGGTGCATAAGGGTCAAAGCTATATAACTGAGAGGAGACCACCACATAGCCTTTCAAGGAATGCAGAGAACTGACCAGGGCTTCTGATCTAATGTCCGATCCTCACCTTCTCGTGGTGCACCCTATTAGGTATCTACCTGGATATTGAATGAACGAGGATGGGCTGGCAATTTGGGATTTAGCCCACCAAATTGTGTTCTTATTGGCTTAAAACCAAAATATAGAATGATGGTACAACATGACAGAATTTCATTCTGGCTGGGTTATTGCCCGGTTAAACAAGGCCCCCGTTGTTTTTGCCACGGAACCAGGGTGAACAGCGAAAAGTCAGCTACTGGAACAAATCCTAAAATATACTCCAACTCAACATCACCAGAGTTCAAGATTGGTACTATTAACATAAGAAGCCTAAACGGCAAAGAAATGGAGCTAGCTGAGGAATTAGATAAGTACCATATTGACATAATAGGGGTGACTAAGACAAAAACTGGTGAGATCATTCTGAACAATAAATACAAAATATTATATTCAGGAAATGAAAATCAAGGAAAAGGAGTAGCCATAGTATTCAACACAAAATATGAGGCTAATCTTCTTGAATGGCAGGCAGTCTCAAGTAGTGATGTGGGCAAATATCAGAATGGGGAATTGGACAATGAGACTTATTTGTGCCTATGGTCCCACAGAAGATTCTACAAAGGTAGAAGTTGAGGAATTTTTTGAGGCTTTAGAAAAAAAAACTGACACAAAGAAAAAGGAAAAGTTGGTCCTTGTTGGGAGATCTAAATAGCAGAGTAGGAAATGATTGTCAGACATACAAAAATATTTTGGGAAAATTTGGAGAAAAGAGCAAATTTAATAATAATGGCAAATATCTGTTGGATTTCTGCTCAGAACATGGACTGGTTATTACTAACACCATGTTCCAACACAAAAATGTGCACAAATTCGCATGGAGAGAAGAGGCAAGGAATAAGAAAAGTCTCATTGACTATGTTATTGGTGATAGTGATGTTTTCTCCCTGGTGCAGGACACCAGAGTGTACAGAAGATTTGAAATTGGAAGCGATCACTATTTAGTTTTGAGCAGGATAAAATTGATTTCATATTGAAAAGAATAACATGTAAGAAAGTTTTAAAACGAATAAAAGTTGAGCAGCTCTCAGAATGTGAAGTGTAGACTAAACAAAAATTATTCAAGTAAAAATGAAAGAGTTTGAGTACAGGAACTAAACCTTGGAAATTCATTGGCAGGCACTGAAGAAAATACTGATTGATTCAGCCAGAGAGGTATGTGGCGAGGTTGTATACAAGGATAGAAAAATCAAAACTCCATGGTGGACACCAGAAGTGAAAGAAAAGAAGAAAGCATATCAAATGTTCCTGGCAAATAAATCAGCCTATGTTCTTAGACAATACAGAGACCAATCAAAGAAAGCTAAACACTGTGTAAAATTAGCTAAACAAAAGTCATTGGAGGACTTTGGTAAGAATATTGAAAATAAATATTAATAAGGGGGGCAATATATTCTGGAAGTTGTTGAAGAAGCTTAGAAATGGAGGAAAGAGTACTGTAAAAGAAATTAGAGATGATAAAGGTGACATGAAAACTGGAGAAAAAGATATGCTTTAAGTACGGAGTAATTACTTTGAAAAATTGCTAAATGAAAGGTCAGTGATAGCACACTGTTAAAAAAACACTCAACAGGGATGCAGTCAGGAATACATACCCATATTTGAAGTAGAAAAAGCCATCAAAAGCGTGAAATGTGGGAAGGCAGCAGGAGTAGATGATATTTGACCAGAAATGCTCAAGTATGCAGGTATAAAAGTTTTACAGTGGTTGCACTGCATAGTTCAGAGGGCCTGGACACAGGGATGAATTCCAGATGATTGGAGTAGAGCTCTCATAGTACCCATATATAAAAAAGGAAATAAAATGAATGTGAAAATAACAGAGGTATTTCTTTACTGAGTGTTCCTGGTAAGATTTATGCAAGTATACTTAAGAAACCGTTTTGAAGGCGTGTGAAAGAGAAGCTTGGTGAAGAAAAAGCTGGATTCAAGCCAAATAGAGGTTGTCAGGATCAGATTTTCACTTTATGACAGATAGTTGAGAAATCATGGGAATATAACAAAGATCTGTATTTAAATTTTATAGATCTGGAAAAGGCATATGACAAGGTGCCAAGAGAAGCTGTTCCAAACCCTTCAGTTATATGGTGTCAGTGAGGCATTATTTCAACCATAACAGTCTCTATTTGTATTGTAAGTCAGCAGTTAGAATTGAAGGAAGTACAGGAAAATGGTTTAATGTTAAATCTGGTGTGAGACAAGGATGTACATTATCCCCTCTGTTATTCATTATCTATATGGATGACATTATGAAGGAAAGTGGTATTAAATCTGATATCAAAATTGGAGATGTTAATATCAGCTCTTTGCTTTATGCAGACGATGTTATACTTCTAAATAAATCCGCTACACGTCTGCAAGATTCCCTGACTAAATTGAATAACTGTTGTAATAGATATGGTATGAAGGTCAGCATTAAAAAGGCAAAGACAATGAAAATAGGCAGAAACATTGAAAATATCAACTGGATTGTGAAAGAGAACCTGTAGAACGAGTAAAACGTTTCAGCTACTTAGGCACGATTTTTAGTGAAGATGGTAAATTAAATATGGAAATAGACAACAGAATCAACAATGCTGGTATGGTAGGAAGTCAACTGAATAAATTTATATGAAATAAGAGAGAAATTAGTCAAAACAGTAAAGTAGCTGTATACATGACAGTGTTCAAACCAGCTTTAACTCATGGATCTCAGAGCTGGGTCAGAATTAAAACATTTGACCAAAGACTAGAGACCGCAGATATGAGAGTCCTGAGAAAGATTATAGGCATGAACAGATGGCATCAATGGCAATATCATATTAAAAACGAGGATATTAGGAAAGAACTTGACATTGTCAGCATCGAGGAATGCGTTAGCAGAGCTAATCTCAGGTGGTATTGTTACTTAAACAGAATGTGCGAGGAAAGATTAGCAAAACAAGTGTTCTCTGCCAGGTTGGCAGGAAAATGACCCAGAGGAAGACCAAGATATAGGTGGATTGATACAGTACAAAGTGCCTTAGACGATAGAAATATAAAATGTGATAATGTTGGAGTCATGACAGGTAACAGACTGATTTGAAGGAAAATTGTAGATAGGAAGTTAGTAATGATATAAATTTTTCATTTAGTGCTATCATATCCTGTACATCCATTGTGAGGGTACATGGCAGGAATTTGATGATGTTATATATTTCTCATATACAGGTAGCAGAAAAGGTGTCTCATCTTATTATTATTATTCGTAACACCTCCAAGGAGTCCGAAGACTCATCGAGTACAACTCTCCATCTCCACTACTATACTGAACCTCTACAACCAATCATCTACATCAATGCCATCTACTGCCCACAACCACCACCACTACCACAACCACAACTAATATATTTTGTCTGTAAATTGTGTGTGTTCTGAAAGGCCGATTTGTCTGAATGTGGGATGAAAAACCCATGTTTCCATGAGAAAAAACCCTGCTACCTCTATATGAGATTGGCCAACTCACCTTCAATTGAAAAAGTCCATATAAAGATTCCTCCCGTCATGATAAGAATCAAACTTAGGCCTTTTCCAATCGAAGGATGCAATGTGCTGGCATTCTTTCAATTGCGCTGCAAAGGTGCTTTATTAACATACTCTGGATCAGATTATTGCCAAAAGTTTCCCAACAGCAACTTTTTGTATTTCCCATCGCTACAGCATTGCTGTCAATGCGAGGATAGGCCTCCTTTGCTGCTAGTACGGCCATTACTCTTCAGGGTAGGCACTCCACTGAGTTCTGGTAAGCTGCTGCTGGAATTCATTTCCATTCCTAATGTACTATGGCCAGCCGACAAATGTTTGTTGGTAGAGGTCTGGCATGCAACCTTTCCTCCAACATATCCCAAAAACATTCTGTAGGGGCAAGGTCCACCTCCGTGTCTTCAAACAACAGAGCTAGGGCACTTGTTTTGTGAATAGGTGCTTTATTGTGCTGATACAGGAAAGGGCCTATTCCAAACTTGCCACAGTGTTGGGAGAATGGACTTGTCCAACATGTCATGGTAGGCATCAGCATTTAAAGGTCCCAACACAGAAACCAATGGGCCCGGTCCAAACCAGGAAAAACAGCCTCAGATCATTATGCTACCACCTCCAAATTTGACATTCGACTCACAACATTTCTGTGAGTATTGTTCACTGGCCAAGTCCAGTATTGTTCATATGCCAGGTCCAGAAACATCCTTGAAATTTCCAGATCATGTGTAATTTGACCATAGATGCGAGATCCCTTAACACCTGCACATGGCAGAATAAGGAGAATCCATTCCAATAATAGGGTTAGCAATCCGTCTTGTGGGATGAGTTTGTTTATTATTACATGTAGGAAAATTAGCTTTTCTTTTATGAACATTCTAGTTTTTAAAGTGGTAACTATTTTGCTTGTATAACAGTTGGAAAATTTTATGTATAAAGCACGTGATTTTGCATTTTGGTGACAAATACATACATTGTCTTATTCCTTTCTCCCCTTCAACGTGAATTGACTGTTCATGGCACTCTGTGGCACTGTTGAGAGAACTATAGCTGGCACATGTGCCAGCTATGGTTTTCTGAACTGTGGGCAGACTATACTGTGATTGATCTCTCCACAAGACTCTCCTCCATTGATCAACATTTCAATGATGATGTTGTTTGCACCATTCCAGATGATGGTGGGCATTAGCTGGTGTAATCAAAGACTTGTGATCTGCAGCACAACCATGAAACCAAGTGCAAACACCTTCTAGCAAATAGTTCTGTCACTGGCATCTATTCCAGAGCTCATGCAGAAGTCATTTGCAATGGTTGCTAATGCTGACGATTTATTGTGACAACAAGCATGAGAGCTTGCTGGTCTCAATTTGTCAATTTCTTGGGCCTACTAGTTTGGGGGAGGGGGTTTGATGTTTCCATCACATTTCCACTTCATGATAACGTTGCTGACAATACACTCTGTCTACACTGCTAATGCCTATGCAGGGCCATTGCCAGATTAGATCGTGCCCTGAGGCAAACAAATATCGCCCCTGATGGATTATAAGACAAAAATATAAGAAAATCTCCAATTGCTATTTTGTTTTTATTACAAGAGAAACATTAATGCAAAACGATTACATAATGATATTAATTAAATGTTTGCTCTACAGGGATATCACACAATAAAACTGTTTATAAGCTCTTCTAAATTATAAGCTATGTCCACCTCTATCGATATAGTTGCTAGACCAACCAATCTTTCTTGGGTCATTGCTGTTCATGAATAATTTTTAATGTTTAAGCTTGGAAAACTTCTTTCTGCACTTGCTATGCTAAGAGGATTTGTTAACAATATCCTTAGGATGGTGGTCACTTTGGGATAAATTTCTACAAGATTTTGGTGGTCCTCACCAAATTTTATCATATATATATAAATATATATGATAAAATTTGGTGAGGACCACTTTTCTCTTGTATTATTTTTGAGAGAATTTTTAATTCTTCAAATAAATCTATTTCATCTACATCAGATGTAAAATATCTTGTTATCCTAATACAGCGCCTACTGCAATATGGTTGAACGAGTGCCCTTAATTAAGCGCCGCCGTGAGGCAGGCTGCCTCTGTGCTACATCCTGTCGATGGTACTGTGCCTATGCTTATATCGTGTTGTGGACATGAATCTGCATTTTATGGACAAGCTATGTGAGTGTTCAGACACTTTTGGCAACATAATGTAGTTGTAGAAAGTTTTTTCACTTGGTTCTAAAGTAAATAATACTTGCCAAGAAATTGTAGCAACCCTCTCTTAAAATGCATAGCATTATACACTACTTCAAAAGAAGTCAACAGACAACCCAATGGGCAAGATGCATTGTGCCATTTAGTGATTCACATGTTTGTAGCCAGTATAAGTTGAAGGAATATGATGCTCCCAAGTCAGCATGTCCAGGTGAAATTCATGCGAGAAGGGAACTAACAGTTTGAAAGAGGCATTGTGATAGGATCCCACATTGCAGGCCTATATGTTCTGCACATTATTGACAAATTGAGTCATCCCAGTCAACATTTACTGGTACCATACTGAGATGGAGCAGGGAGTCAACTGCAAGTGCTACATTCAGTAGATGACCCACCATACACACACACACACACTCACCAAATGTGACTATAGGGTGCTACAAAGGATGATACAAGGGATTTCTGAAAAGTAAGGCAAGACATTTTTCTTAATAATGGTGAAAGGGAATGAGATAAAACACAGTGGACAGATAGGTCTGTTAATAATGTTCAAAAAGACTGCCACTGCAGTGTGGTGGTGGTGGTGCTACTGCCATCTCATAGCTAATTCCAGTTGCAAGATTACAGTTACCAGGCGAGTGTGGTCCAAAACAGGTGTCTGTGAAGTTATTTATTTTTTGCAACCAAATTGACTTCACCAAGTGACTTTCATCGTTATTCTGTTTATGACGAATAGGTGATGTCAAAGAAGTGACATCGAAAGAAGCAACATCAGGTGGACAGGCCTTCATGGAGCAGGACATGACATTTCATGCATTAAGTGCATAATTTTTGAAACCAGCGAGTGAAACTGTCAAATTTCACAAGTGGTGAACTTGAGCAAGTCCACTGTTTACCAAATGTTTACCATGATGTCCTGGGCTTTCTAAAGTTGTGCTACTGCTGGGTGCCCCAACAATTAGCAGAGGAGCACAAGGCAACAAACATACTTGGGGATGTGTTTGAAGAATCTGTTGTAATACAGCAACAAAAGTGAGGATTTTCTTTTCTCACCTAGTCACAGGAGCAAAATGAGGATCCATCACTTTATCCCAGAAAGCAAACAAGACTTCATGGCCTGGAACTATCCATCATCTCCTGTGCACAAAAAATTCAAAACTGTTCCCACTGTCTTAAAAGTCAAAGCCACAATGTTCTGGGATTGCCAAGGTGTTCCACTGCTTGACTTCTTGCCAAAGGGAGGTACAATCAATGCAGAGCTTCACTGTGCAATGTTGGACCAACTGAAAGCCAACATTCAATGCAAATGACCAGGACTCCTGACAAGGTGGTGTGATTTTGGTGCACAACAGCACTACTTCATGCACTGTGTACACCACTCATGAGTGGTTGTGCAGTAATTCTTGGTAAACTGCCACATCTTCTCTGCAGCCCAGACTCAGTGCTTCAGACTTCCATTTGTTCTTCCTACTCAAGAAACACCTAATTGGAGAGCATTTCACTAAGGATGAGGAAGTTCATCATATGGTGCTTTGTTGGTTACAGGGCGTGGGCAGACTTCTTCATTACTGGTATTTATAAACTAATCTATATAATTTGAACAAGTGCATCAATAAATTTGAAGACTTTTTGAAGAGGTGGTGCATGTTCATTTATTCCTTGGTGTATAATTTCAACTTCCTATTATTAAACATCATTGAAAAAAACCTGTTACCTTACTTTTTGGAAATCTCTCGTACATGAATTCATCAACCAACATATTGATGCAGATGTCTGGGCATCAACTGGAACACAAATCTTCACAAAAACATTCAGAACCGAGGCTCACAATATGAGTTTCCATGGTAGGACTGCATACGCAAGCCCCACACAAGAACCAACATGTAGCGTCATCTTCAGCAGTGTAAACAGCATGTACAGTGAGACATGGAAGCTTGGAAGGCTGTGTTATGGAGCAATGAATCATGCTGCACCCACTACTGAGCAGAAGGATCGGTGTGACAGATGCCCAGTAAATGTCTCTTACCGGAGTGCATAATTCCAACTATGTAATTCAAAACTTTCACAAGTGTACAACAGTACACTTGTGAAAAGTATGCCCTATAGGATTACTGCAGTCATCTCAGCAAAAGGATGCCTAATATCTTATTAAGGTGGGCACCATGGCTGCTTTTTTTACTCGCACTATGGTGTCCATTGACTTCCCAAGCAGTGTAGATTATAGACCACAACACTACAGTACAAGATATTCAGATTGCTTTTAAAATCAACGGTAATGTTCTATGTAAAACCATACAAGGAATTGGTAGTAAAACTCACAGATGTACGTGGTTATTATTGCCACTCATTTTGGTGCCATAGATTCAGAGGACTTGAATCTAGTTTAAAATAGTACTGCATTTTGAAGTACTATTTTAAAGTACTTACTGCTGCACAATATTAACTTATTCATTCAAGAGACTTATTTATCCTGCTATTAAGATGTCAGTAAGATTGTTCGCTAACCTCCTTTTGGTTGTTCGGACAGAATAGTGCTAGTGGTGTTGTCATACCAATTCTTCCCCCCAATTCTGGGTATGTTCTACAATATGCAACGTGATGTGTCATCAGCATTAATGGGAGATTAAACGGAAAAAGCTTTCATCGGAGTTTACTCATGCAATAATCCAAATGTGTGAGTAACCATCCTCTCAGCTATAGAATATCTGCATGGTACATCTAATATTATGTCAGTAGACTGGAGCTGTATTCTAGTCAGAATGTGACAAGATCAGATAAAGTTCTCACATAGCAATAAATCAGAATGTTAAAGATGAGGTGGCAATTGCCTCATGTTCCTGGAGAATGCCAAGTGATTCCCCAAGTGGAATTTCATTACCTGGACTTCTGAAAAGTGGTCTTTTAAGACCACAATTCACAAAAAAAAAGCACATTCATTGAGGAAAAGAAAGGATGCAGAGATAAAGGCAGCACCTGTGCAGAATATACTGGGAACTATGCTAGTTTGTCAAAGGTAAAAGGTATGGGAGCAACTGATGGGGCTTCATAAGACAGATTGCCACAGAAATAGAACTAGAAAGAAAATGGAAAGTCAAAGAAAACTGCTTAAAAATCAGACTACATCTGAGAGCTGTAGACACATCTGCTGCTGCTTTATACAGCAGGCAGATGACAAAAACTCAAGGAAAAAAAAGTAATAAGGAAATTTATCTTTAATAATCCGGACCTCACAAACAATGAAGACATCTTAGAGGCTTTTCATTTGTACTACTTGGGCTCTTTTCTAAAACATCAGTTTCCTTTGGCCTACTCAAACTCTTGCAAAACATCATTCTACTCTGATGGATAGATTTATAAAACACCAGAAGAAAAATGCTTTTAAAAGCTTCAAAAAAAAAAAAAAAAAAGGGGAGGTTCCAGGATTTGATGAGAAATTATCAGAAATTTCTACTGAGTTCTAGTCACAGTCCTGTGTAACATTTTAACACATGAATACATCCCTGAGAAGTTCATAGAAAGCTACACTGTATTTATTCCCAAAAAGGGAAGAGCCATATATTATTAGTTAGGGACACGTAATCCCTGACCATTATAAACTATAAAATCTTTATTATTATTAGTAACATCTGACCTCCATGGAGTCAGAGACTCATTGTGGGAGGTACACACCATCACACACATTTTCATCAAACCATACCTTAAACTGATTCAATGTGTGTCTACATTCATAATACACTTAGCAATGCATTCCACCCACAAACCATTCTCCATGTAAAGACAGCATGCTTACTCTTTCCAGGAAATGGTACTCACCTTTCCAGGAATAGTCTCTTATTCTATCCCCCCTTTCCATTCTATGAAATTCTCTTCCATGTCAGCCTGATAACAACCCCTGACGAACTTATATGTCTCAATCATATCCTCCTCCTCCTTTTCATGTGGCTTTGCAATTTTCTTTCAATCTGCCCTCATACTCCTCATTCCAAAGACAACTGACCACTTTTGTGAATCTTTTCTGGACCCTTTCTAACATATCCTCATCACCATGAAAACCAGGTGACCAAATCAGTGCACAATTATCCATGTGAGGACTGATCATTGGCATCATAACCTCTTTATTTCTGCACATGAGGATGCTCTGCAACATTGCTATTATCCAATGTGACGTCTTCACAACTTACGCATTGTGGCCCCTGAATTTCAGGTCCTTGTCTGCCACCACTCCCAGATCTCCTCCTCTACCTCCTTTAAAGTTTCTCCATCAAGTGTATGCTTTGCATCCCATTAATCACTGATCCATTTTTACATGCCTTATTTAGCTTTTTGACATTCAGAATACATTCACACATTGATGCTGTTATGTATTTCTTTGTCAGTTCCCAAGGAGCATTTATTTCCTTACCATTCAAACTCCTCATTTCATGCTATACTCCAAGCTGTCTCCTAAGCTCAAAACACTGTAAATTTCCAGTGTTTACACTGGACAAAGTGTGAAACACCGCTAATAATTACATCCTTTGATGAAATGATCAGATCTAAAACTCTTGATCCTTGCATGTCCTCCTCCTTTACATGCTGCCTGAGATAGTTGTCTCAAAGAACTCAAATTCATTTTCCTTATTCCCAAATGCTATCTCTTCATTCCAATCTGTACTGCCATAATTAAAATTGCCCACAATAATCAACCTTCCTTTATTCATTAAAACCCAAGTTGTTTATACTTTTCTTCATCACCACTCTTCACATTTCCTGGCCTTTAGGAACATCCACCTAAATATGTCTTCCTGTCAACCTCCACTTTACACCACACTGCCTCATAACCACTGCCTATTTCCCTCTTTCATGTCTATCTTATGTGGACAATGCTATCATCACTCCCTCCTCCCTTCTTGTCCTTTCATGAAAAACACTGTACCATTTCTATTCCTGTTAGGATATCATCTTCATTCAATCATCTTTCACTTATTGCAATGATTTTGGAATGAATAAACTGAATCAACAAAACCATTTCATCTTCCTTATTTCTGATACTTCTGTCATTTTAAAATAAACACAGCAGTTCAATTTTAGAAATATTTTAGAAGCTATTTCACCTTTAATTTTTATATTATGAAGAGCATGTCTTTTAATAAACTTAGCCAGCCAACCATTGCTTGCATGAAATTCATATTTTTTCGTAGATTGAGATTTTTAATCTGTTTATAAAATCTCAACTGATTGCTTGATGGAATTTCCATCAACTGGCATTCTTTTTTGTACATTATCTTCTATCCACATCAGTAAAGTTTTTCGGCCTTTTATAGAACAACATCTCCTGTGTATAATGATAATTTTGTACCAGAATATACCGCTTTTTTTCTAAAAGCTTCTTCATTTTTCTTTATAGATCTGACAGTTGATTCACGGACTCCAAAATGCTTACCCATAGCCATCGTACCTTCCCCAGTTTGAAGACGATCTAAAATTTGAATTTTTATATCCAAGGAAACGGCTTTCCTTTTTTTTTTTTTTTGGTTATCGGCAACATCATGTGAGGGCTGGATTAAAATCTTCGGTTAATGAAATGAAAGTTTGAAAATTACATATAGCTTACTATTTATTATTTCTTGGCAAAATTATTAATGTTATAACGCGATTTTTATTTTGATTTCACTTAAAAAATGCAAATACAAAAAATGCGCTGTGTTTCTACTCAAACACCAAATTCAAACTTTCAAACTGCTAAGAACTGCTTTTTTATGCGCAGTCAGTTATGTAATTCGAGGAATTCCCACTAAATGAAATTTGTAAGAATTTAGAATTTTCTTAATTGAAACAAGAATGCAGTTCTAAAAAATTCTTAGAATTTTCTTGAATTATGGATTTTCTCCTAACTTAGACTTTAGGTGGCCATGCAAAAGTGAATAAAAATCGTGTAAAAAAATATTTTTGATATCCTAATTTGTGTAAAAAAAATTCGCATAAAAAGAGGTTTAGGTGTGTATATATATATATATATATATATATATATATATATATGTATGTATGTATGTATGTATATTAGTATAACTACTCCATGTCCTGAACAGAAATCCATCAGGTACTTAATTATTAGCATTTATTAGACTGTCTTCCACAATGAGTCTACTGACTCCATGGAGATATCTGTAATAATAATTATTATTAGACCATAATTATTAAGCTTTGTTCTTTTGCTCAAATTTGCACAAAATATCTTTATACCTCTGGTAATCATTTCCTACTTGGCTGTTTAGATTTTTCAACAAGGACCAACTTTTCCTTTTTTTTGTCATGTCAGCTGCTTTCTCTAATGCCTCAAAAAATTTATCCATTTCTTCTTTAGTAGAACCTTCTCTGGGACTATAGGGCCTATAAATGTCATTGTCCAGTCCCCCCCACTCCAATATTGTTCCACATCACTTTGCTTGATATTGCCTGTCATTCAAGAAGATTATCTTCATATTTAATGTTGAATATTATAGCTATGGCGTATTTTGCCTGATTGTATTGCCCAAATATAACATCTTATATTTGTTGCTTAGAAAGATCTCACCTGACTAATTCTTCTGTTGGCCCATTTTATTTTCATTGATAAATTTAGTTTAATCCTTTATCCAAGTGTGAGCAAACAAAGTTTGCGCCTGAAAGTATCTTCAGGACTGGAGTAAGGTGGTACAACACCAGGGCACCTTGCAAAGGTGGAGCAAGCTACCAACACTCCTATCTCAGTATCTTCCATAATGCAAAACACATCTCCTTGCGGATATGTCTAATGTTATGCATTAAGGGAAGGGCCACAACCCAGACTAGTTTTTACCTTTATTGAGGTCTCTTCAGTGGGAGCCAGGCCCAAGTGGAGATACCAGGCAGAAGCATTACCAGGTCATCTCTACCTTGGGCCTGGCTCCCACTGAAGAGACCTCAATAAAGGTCGAAACTAGTCTGGGTTATGGCCCTTCCCTTAATGCATACATTAGACATATCCGCAAGGAGATGTATTTTGCATTATGGGAGATACTGAGATAGGAGTGTTGGTATCTTGCTCCACCTTTGCAAGGAGTGCTCTGGTGTTGTACCACCTTACCCCAGTCCTGAAGATACTTTCAGGCGCAAACTTTGTTTGCTCACACTTGGATAAAGGATTAAACTAAATTTATTATACTCTAACCAAGTGAAAAATAAACTTTCAACATATTTCCATTGATGCTGCTTATGTTGATAATGCAGAATCTTGAACTCTACTTATGGTGATTTGGGATTTGTTCCAGTAGCTGACTTTTCGTTGTTCACCCTGGTTCCCAGTCGAAAACCCTGGGGACCTTGTTTATCCACATGACACCCAGTCAGCATGAAATTCTGTATGTTGTATCTTGCATTATGGTTTAAGCCAATAAGAATACAGTTTGTTTAGTCATATACCTGATTGCTATTTCCCTTATCGATCATTTTTTGAGCAAATTTTTTTTATTGTCAAATTTTCTTCCCCATGATCTGGTTAGGGTAGTATCCAGCAAGTTTGAGGGTATTTTGTGTACTGGTTCTTTCTACAAGTTGCTCTGAATAGGGTACTTTAATTTGACACATCCTGTATGTCTTTATCATATCTTTCTTTTTATCTATTTATCATCATCAACAATCATGGGTCCAGTGCCCGAAGGTGTCTGATGCCATCTTGATATGATTCTTCCATTGCATTCTATTTTGTGCAAGATGACTCAGTTTGTGTATAGAGTTTCTGCACCATTTGACAATGTCATTGCCCCATTCTTTTGTTTTTTCCTTCAATCATTCCAAACAGCAACGTTTTTAATTTTCTCTCATCATTCATTCTACATATATGGCCAAATAGACGTAATTTCGTTTTGATTATTTTCGGAATCAGGTTTTCTTTTGGTTGTTGTATTCGTCTGTAGATTTCTTCATTGTTCACTTTCTGTATCCAGCTTATTCTCAAGATCTTTCTATAGCACTTCCTCTCAAATGATATCCTCCTTTCAGATTCTCTCAGGAGTACCCAGGCCTTGCATCCATAGAGCATGCTGTTGAAGATACAGTTTCTACAATGCGCAGTTTAGTTTGCATCTTTATAGCTCGGCTCTTCCATATTTTGTCCATCGCTTTTAAAATAGTTGTTGCTCTGGCTATTCTAATTTTTATCTCTTTTTTGGGGTTCAAGTCATGCATCATGTGGCATCCAAGATATGTGAAGTGTTTCACATTATCCAGTTGAAATCTGCCTATCGTAACTCTGTTCAGTAACTCCTGTTGTCTGAATATCATTGTTTTAGTTTTTTCAAAGTTGACATTTAGTCCATATCGTTTTCCTTCTGTGTATAGTGTTTGCAATGTCTGTTCCAGCCTTGCTGCGTCTTCTTCAATCAGGACGATGTCATCTGCAAAGCAGAGGTAGTTTAGTCTCATGCAATTTATTGAAATGCCTCCACCTTCTTTAATCTTATCTAGTGTTCTTCTCAGATGTGTGATGGAGATGATTGGTGATATTGGGTCCCCTTGTCTTGTGCCTTGACTAATGGCAAACCAGTCTGACCTGCTTTTCTGATTTTTGCTTGTGATTGGCTGTTTATATCTTTCAGCAGGTGGATCAGTTTATTGTCCACACGATTGGATTCCAAGACAGCCCATGTTATATTTTGGTCAGTATTATCAAATGCTTTTTGGAAGTCCACGAAACAGCAGTATATCTTTTTGTTCTTTCTTCAAGCTTTCTCTGCTATTAGTCTTAGTGCGAGTATTTGTTGCACTGTACTTCGATCTTGTCGAAATCCGGCTTGCTCATCAGGAAGATGTGCCTCCATATGACCCTTCTGGCGTTCTGTTAGTATTTTCATCAGCACTTTGCCAAGATGACTCATTAATGCAATAGTTCTGTAATTGGTGTATTCTAAAGCACTGTCTTTCGTATGAAGAACAACCAAGACCGATTTTTTCCACTCTTCGTGGTCATACCCTGATCTCCATATTTCATTACATAGCTTGTGTATTTCTTTTACAACTGATTCTCTCCCATATTTCATCTCACCTATTATGTTGTCATTTCCAGGACTCTTGTTGTTCTTGAGATGTTTTATAGCCTTATTTGCCTCCTCTTCCAAGATGTCATTTTCAAAGATCTCTGCTGGTGGAGAGATTTCTTTTAGTTCTTTGATTACTTCTGTTGCAGTATCATTTAGTTGATTTTTATATAGTTCACTGCAATATTATTATTATTATTCAGGCCTCCATGGAGTCAAAAGACTCATCGTGGGAGGTCCTTTCTAAGAAACACAAGTCTATCAAGACTCATCGAGGGGAGGTTCCCCCCCCCTAAGAAACACAAAGTCTATCATACCACTCCTTGAACTCATTGACCGTTCTCACTCTCACCACTCCATCAGGCAATGCATTCCATGGTTCAACCACCCTCCATGCAAAGAAGCCACTCCTCACCCTCTTTCTCATAGTTTCCTTTCGTAACTTCCAGGGATTGCACTCTTGTCACGACTCCTTCCCGCTGTTCAACTAAGCGAAAGAACTTCCCAGTGTCAACCCTGTAACCACCTCTCAACAGTTTAAAAGTCTCAATCATATCACCCCTCCTTCTTCTATCCACCAAACTCTGCAGTCCACACTCCCTCAGCCGATCCTCATAACTAACATTGTACAGTCCTGAAACCATCTTTGTTATCTGCCTTTGTACCCTTTCTACAGTTAATTTATCCCCATCAAATCCTGGAAACCAGATCTGAGAACAATAGTCTAAGTGTGGTTTGTTCAGAGTTTTATACAATGGAATGATAACCATTTTATCTCTGCAGGTCAGAGTCCTCATTATTGCAGAAATCCTCTGCGTTATCTTCACTACCTTTGCAACATGCCCCCCTAAAGTTAAGGTTTCTATCAATCATCAAACCCAGATCTCTTGTCTCTAATACTTCCTCCAGTTTAACTCCTCCCATAGAGTATGCAGCATCCCATCAATGTGTCCCAAACCTCAGAACCTTACATTTTGCTGCATTAAACCGATACCCCCATTCATTTGCCCATCTATCTAGCTTATTCAAATCCTCTTGCAGGGCTACCACATCTGCACTATTACTAATAACCCTTCTCAGCTTTGCATCATCCGCATATCTTGTCCATCAATACTTTACCATTTTCATCTTTGACTGCTACTGATCTTGTTTGCCACTTCCTATTGACATTTCTTATAAGTTTGTAGACCTCTCTAGTTTTGTGTTCTCCATAGTACTATTCAATGTCTTTGCACTGATCCTCCAACCATTTGGCTTTATCAGATCTTGCTGCTTTCCATACCTCATTGCATTTTTGACGGTATAATTCATCTGCTGCCTCTGAATTATCTCTTTTAAGTTTCAGTTCTCTTTTCTCTTGTACCAATTTTAGGGTTTCCTGAGTTATCCATTTCTTGTTGATCTTTTCTCTTTCAGGAATTACTTCCTCTACTGCTTTTTTTAGCACTGTAGTCAGTCGTTCTGCTCTTGTATTTATATTTTGTTTTTCACTTGGGGTCTTAAGCTTAGTTTCCAATATGTTCTGATATGCTGTTCTTAGCCTGTCTTCATTTAGTTTTGAGATGTCTCTAGCTTTTTAGAACTTTCCTTTGTACTTCTGTTTCAGCTTTAGTCTTATATTTGCAATCACTAAACTATAGTCCGAATCAATATCAGCTCCTTGGAATGATCTGCACTGTTGAACTGAGGTTCTCCATTTCTGGTCTATTAATATCAGGTCTATCATATATCATATTCCTGTGTTTGCCATCGAAGGAGCGCCATTTACGGCAATCTTTTTGTTGGAATTTGGTATTGCAAATCATCAGGTTGTTATCTATGGCAAATTCCAGAACCATCTCTTCACGTTCATTTCTTTCTCCATATCCAAATTTTCCAATAACCTTTTCCCATCCTGTGTTATTTTTGCCAATCTTTGCATTCCAGTCTCCTCCAATGATATCCTGCTTCGGCACCTCATCAATTTCTAGATGTAGATCCCTGTAAATTGTGAGTGAGCAGGAGGTGTTTGAGGAAATAAATAACCTTGATGTCAATAAGACAATAGGATTTGATGATATAATATCACCACTCATCTTAAGTTATGCTAATGCTGTTGCCAATTTTGTTCCACGAAATTGGCAATAGCATTAGCATGACTGTTTAATGAGAGTCTTACAACAGCACAGATTCCAAGGGAGTGGAACCTGTAAAGGAGGGTAAAATTGTTCCACTGCATAAAGGTGGTGATAAGGCTGTAGCTTCAAATTATAGGCCAGTCTGTATATCTGTGCCAAAGGTCTTGGAGAGATTGGTGAGAAGTAGGATACAGAAATAGGTTGATAACAGCAGTATCCTTTGTGGTTATCAGCTTAGATTTGTTAAGAGGAGATCATGTTTCACTAACTTATGTACTATAACATGGCGACAAATACCTTGGACAGGGGAGATGCATATACAGTGGTGTACTTAGATTTTGCAAAGGCTTTGATAGACTGCCACACGGCAAGCTCTTAATAAATTGAAACAGATGGGATTGGATAACAGACTTCGGAGTTGGATCAGTGACTGGCTGTCGGATAGGTATCAGAAAGTTGTATATGGTATCCTGAAAGAGAAAGGTCACTAGCAGTGTTCCACAGGAGTCAGTTTTGGGGCCATTGTTGTTCAGTTTGTATGTTAATGATATTGGGTTGGGTTTAACAGAAACATCTAGCTGTTTGCAGATGATGCAAAACTGGGGAAAGCAATCCTGAGTCAAGCGGATGTTTTTGCCTAACAAGAGGACTTGAATAGATTGAATGAATGGGCAGGTAAGTGGAACTGTCAGTTCGATGTTACAAAGTGTAAGGTTTTGAGATTTGGTAAGCAACGATGGGATGCAAATTATACACTTGGTGGGGGAAACTTTAATAGAAGTACAGGAGATGAGAGATCTAGGAGTGATGGTGGACAAGGACCTGAAATTCAGGAGCCACATTGTACAAGTTGTGAAAACATCACATTGGATATTGGCAATGATGCAGAGGACCCTGACATGCAGAAATAGAGCGTTATGATTCCATTGTATAAAGCCTCGTGGATTATTGTGCACAGATTTGGTCACCGTGTTTTCATGGTGATTAGGTCACAAAGATAGTCAGTGGTCTTTGGAATGTGGAGTACAAGGATAGATTGAGAGAATGTAAGTTGCAGAGCCTCGTGTATAGGAGAAAGGGGGGGGGATATGATCGAGACATATAAGCTAGTCAGGGGCTGTTATTGGGTCGACATGGAAGAGATTTTTCATAGAATGGGAGAGGGGAGTAGAACAAGAGGCCATTGCTGGAAGCTGTATAAGGAGGATGTGAACAGAGGAGTGAGGAGTAGGTTCTATGCATGGAGAGTGGTTGGTGAGTGGAATGCATTGCCTGAGCATGTTGTGGGTGTAGATACATTGAATCAGTTTAAAGCACAGTTGGATAAGTATTGTGTGCAGTAATGTGTACCTCCCACGATGAGTTTCTGATTCCATGGAGGTCAAATGTTAATAATAATAATTTAAATGGAATGGCAGCATGAACAAAGGATGACAGTTGCTGATTTGGTGTGGCAAAGCAAGATTGAGTACTTTGGGATATAAATTGTTGTTTCATTGGTGATATCCCTCAACATGCAGGTAATCCACTGACCTATCCTGGCAGTGATTGCAATATTCTTCTTAAATCCATCCCTCTTCATAATCACTTTCAAATCTTCAGATCCATCAATCTCCCACAGTCCATTTCCATGAGTATAGCATACAGCTTATGATCTTCTCATCCCAACATGGCTTCAGAATCCCCTCTCCTTCTCTCAGCATCTGTCCGTCAGTCTTCCCATCCATATCACCAGTCCTATATTCATTGTTGCATTGTAATGTTCTTTACTGATTCTTTTTCAACATTCTTTGATGTGTTATATTATCTTATTAGTCTAATGTGAATATTTTCTTATTTCTAGTATCCACTTCTGTTTTGTAATTTATTCTTGCAAAGGCAATGAGGTATTTATGCCTTCACATGCTTTCATGATATACGTGAGTTTACCGATCAGTGGGAGGATTTATCTTTGATCCTTCGGTTTTTCATTTGGTGTTATATGTAGATCCCTGGAGAACTCTCTTGATTTTCTGGCATGATATTGATAGTCATAGCTGCTATGATATATAATATGATTATGATATGTGATGTGATGTGACTTGACCTGAAAATTGAATTTGTAGAAAGCTGTTAAAACAAATACTTTTGTGCTATTTTTGAAATTCAAAAACACAGTAATTCTATTTTCATTGCAGGAGTGGTATTGAAAGTATGCATAGAACCAGTAGAAAGGATTTGTGGAAGAATCCTGGATATGGAACGTAAGTTGACTAATATTTAAGCATATCGTAGGTGATTTGTGTTCGTTTTCTTTTTTAAAAATTAATTCCATAATATATATAGCTCAATACTGAGCAACATTTTTTCTCTTTAAATTAACAGAAATTTGAAAGTTCTTAGGTATTCTTTTCATTTATATGGGAGATGCATTCCTGTAAAAAAAAATTGTATGCCTTGAAACTCTGTATTGCCATCTTGTGTGCTTTTTATGCATGTAGAAATTTCCGGCTAATAGGATTGTTAGTAACAATATCAAGGAAATCAGGATTTTCAACTAAAGATGAAGCTGGTCTTCTTTGGAGATAGGAGAGTTGCTCTCCTAGAATATTTGGTGTTTCATCATGCACGGTATGCAAATCAGCCAGATGATGATTGACATCATGATTGTGAAATTTATTGTTAATGAATTAATACTTTACATATATTAATTAAAATTTTTAAAAATAATTTCAAGCCAAATATTTTCATAAAATTTAAATTTGCATGAAACTTAGTGAACGTGACAGTTATTCTACAGATGTTTATTCACTTTCAGTATGAAGCAAATATACATCTTAGTCTCTCTCTTCAGAATTTCAGGCTGCTTTGGATTGAGCTTCAGTATCAAACAGATCTCCAAGTTCTATGATCCATGTTTAGGTATATGAAAATAATGACTTCTGCAATCAAGTTAGTTTATAGTATCTCTTCGGATCTAGCTTCCCTCCCACTGATGAGATTTGCATAATGATCAGAACTAGTCTGTTAAGTGACTACTCTCATGTAAGAAAAATATACATTTCCTAAGAAGTCTTCTGTTCATTGTTATAGAATAATTTGGAGACAACTTGAAAATCAACCAGCTACAGGTTGTACAAATAGTTACTGATAAAGATATTTGGATTTGAGGGAGATGGGAATAGAACAAGAGAACATCCCTGGAAGTTGTCCAAGGAAGATGTGAGTAGGAGACTATGGAGCAGGTTCTATGCATAAAGAGTGGAATGCATTGCCTTACAGTATAGTGAGTTTGGAAACATTGATTGAGTTCAGCAAGCTTTGTGTGTGACAGCAGGGCAGTCATTCCTTTGACTCTGTAGAAATCTAGTGTTAATAATTTTCTTTTCTTACGTCTTTCTACATGTAAGATAGCTTGGTCATACAGTTTTCCTTCATGGCATTTCTCTAAGTGGAGATTCAAAAACAACAGAGTAATGGGTGTATTTCCACTTGATTCTTCATTAAATTAAACTTACCAAGAAAGTATATTTTTGTTCAATCCTTTATCCAAGTGTAAACAAAGTTTGCATGAGGCATCTTCACGACTAGCCCACATGTACAGGGTGTTCGGGATAAATTTGACAGTTTTGTAAGGAAAAAGAAAATCTTCTTTGTATCTATTAAATTTAATGAATTGACAAAAAAACATTACAGGCAGAGTTAATTACAATACTATCAACAAGATTTACTCAAAATAACCACCATTAGCATCGATCACAGCTTCAATTCTGCTTCGGAACCTCGAACAAGCTGATGCTACAGTCTCCCTGGGAAGGGCCGCAAAAACTGTTTTAATTTTATCCATTAACTGGGCTTTTGTATTACTGGAAGTGCGATTGGTGTCTTTTTCAACTGCGCCCCATACAAAATAATCCATGGGGTTAAGGTCTGGGGAGTTTGGAGGCCAAACATTTGGACTGGTGAAGTCGTAGAAATTTTCAGACAACCATTTTTGACTTTTCCCAGAGGTGTGGCAAGGGGCCGAATCCTGCTGCCATACATACGGCCTACCATTGGCTACCCTTGTTATCCAGGGCTTGACTACAGTTAGCAACTCCACGAACAAAGCCCGAATTCCAATGCCAGGGTTCTTCAACACCTGTTCCTGCAGATTTGCGAGGAATTCTGCTGTACGAACGCAATCAGATCGTCTGCTAGGGATCTTTCTTCTTGCTACATCCTCGTAGTCACCATTGCAAGTCTCTAGTTCATGCCTGATTGTTTTTACTGTATTCAGGGAGCATTGGGCAGCAGTCGTAATATCCTTATTTTGATGGCGGGCACGAATCATCATGATACAAGTTATTCTCTTCCATGATTCAGGTGGGTTCCAGCTATCCATCCTTTCTGACATCTTGTATATGAATGAAGAAGGGTCCAAACTTTTAAATGAAGAGAAGTGTGTGTTAATACATGTAACTTACGGAAAAATATAATTAATTATAAATATGTCAAATTTATCCCGAACACCCTGTATATATAGGTTGATGACTTCGCATTAATTGCCTTAGTGTCTCATAATGCAAAGCACACCTCCTTTCAGACATGCATTATGGGAGCGCTACTGATGAGACCTGAATGAAGTTTGAGATCAGTCTGTGTAGTGTCTATCCCATAATGCAGTTGATGTGAAGTCATCAACCTCTATATACAAGTAGCCTAGTCAGGGAGATACATCACAAACAAACTTAGTTTTCTTATACTTAGATAACAGATTAAGCAAGAATATAATTAATTTTATGGCTTAATTAAGTAATGGGATATGTTGTCTTCAGTTAGATGTCAAATAAATTATCATAGCAACTTGCACTGGAAATCATGTAAGAGATATGAAGACTAGTTTTTTTTTTTTTTTTTTACTAAAGTTAATCATGAGTGCTTTGCTGGTGAGTGAGTTCAAGGAGAAGTGTAATAGGCAGTACTTTTTTTTTTTTTTTTTGGAAAACAATAAGTGCCAGTATTTATTCTTTGCTAGCATGAAAAAAATAATTGAAAATATTAAAGGATATGAAAACAAAAGCAAAAACAAATTATTTGCTGGTATTTTTATTTCACAGTGATAATGTTTTTGGAATAAGATTAAATGCAGTGCTTTTTTTCTGGCGTAACGCACCGGAACGCCATTCTGGCACCTATTTTTTTACAGTTTTTTCAATTTTTCAAAAGTAATTTTTGAAATAATGTTCGCGTGTACATAACATGTGCGCATGCGTGTTACCAGGTGTTGCCTGGTAACACATGCGCATGCCATTAGCATCTACGTTTGTGGCTGTATGGACGTGTGATTGACAACATGTGAAATATTTTTGGTAAAACACTTATTTATCTAAAAAATGTCTTTATTGAATTGACGTAAATTTAACATCATTATTTTCATATTCTTTTAGCATTTTTTTTAGTTTTTAGTGTAAAAGTCTGACCCCAAGTTTGAAAATGAAAAAATTTCCAATTACTTCTCAACCACCGGTCGCATTAATAAAAAAAAAAAGCCCAGAATAATAACAGACGCGACGTCAAAAAATATGGAAATAATGGTGCCAGTTGATGTTTTCGAATCATCTCAAGCTAGTCTTGAGGAGCAAGGCCAAACTGAAAATGACTGGCTGAATTGCTGGACATTAGATCAAAAAAATGATTTTTGCTCAAAAAATGAATGGATGTATATTTGCAAAAAGAAACTTGGCTGTATGCCTTGCAGAAAAGTTAGAACTCTTGGAATTGAAACAAAGATGGGAATGAAAATTTCCAAAGAATGGGCCAACAATGAGATTACATATTCTGGCAAAGATAGGAAGCCACAGATGAGCTCACTTCGAAAAACAATGTTTGATCACAGAGAATCTGCTGCACACAAAGCAGCATTAAAAATTATTTCACAAGCCAAAAAAAAAAAAAAGACCCTTGAAAAGGTTTTTTTAAAATCATTATCTTATGAAAAAGAAATAACCGCAAAAAATTTTTCGAACTGCATATAAAGTAGCAAAGGAAAACCAGTCACTCCATAATTTTGAAAGTGAAATTGATCTGCAAGAACTGAACGGAATTGAAACGGGTCTTATTCTTCATTCAATAAATGCATGTATTAATATTGTGAATCATGTAAGTGAAGAAATGAGAAAAAACGTGTTTAAAGAAATCGTTTAATCCAAAAATATAATTTCATTGATAATTGATGAATCAACAACAATAAGCAATAAAACCATTCTCATAGTGTATATTCGATGCTGTATCGAAGGTGTTGGAATTAATTCATCGATAAATTTATTTTTGGACTTGATCGAACTTGAAAACTTAACGGCAAAAAGTGTATTTGATTCCTTCCTCCAATGTCTTAACTATTATGGGATGGCAGAAGATTATTTTAAATAAATATTTAGTTTCTCTAGCATGCGATGGCACTGCTGTAATGTTAGGGTGCAAAAGTGGAGTGAAAAAATTGCTATCAGAAAAGTTTTCCTTCTATTATAGTTTGGCATTGTGCTAATCACAGACTAAAATCATCAGTAAGTGATGCTGTAAAGGAAATTTCAGGAATCAGTAGATTCAAATCATTTATTGATAAACTTTATGTTCTATACCATGCTTCGCCAAAAAACAATAGAGAGTTGCATTTATGTGCAGAATCACTACAGGTTGAGCTTCTGAAAATCGTAAGAATTTTAAGTACTCGATGGATGTCATTAGGGGCGAATGCTGTCTTGAAATTCACACTTGCTCTTGTTATCATTCAGGGAGTGAGAGGTGTGATTGAAATCTGATTATCGGAATAATGAATTACAGGTAACCCTCATATAACGCGGATGTTAGGTTCCATAGAAATGCCGCGTTATATAAATCGCGTTATGCCAGACTCAGATCACATATAAAAAGTAGGATTATGTTTCGAAATCAGTTTTTTTTTTTAAAAAAATTATATAAACAATGACATATCCAACAAAAATATTTTTTTATTTAATTCAGGTAATTCACGTAAGTTAATAAAACATATAAACTATGACACAAATACATAGTATAAAATTATAAAAATTACAAATTGTAATTTAGCTTCATTGCACATAATGCATAAATGTTTTAGGCAAAATAAAAATAAGTGCATATTTTAATCTTTCATAGCACGACGATTTGAAGATCAGTTAATAAACATTAGTTTGTCATGTAATCACCTGATGCATTACTACAAAACATAGAGTAAGTCTATCTTTGGAAACTTTGAATCCAGGAGCTTATCTTTCATTTTTCGAAATATAGGTGCATTTTTGGCATTTTTTTCCAATATAACCTGCATTCATCAGCACTGAACACCTGGTCTGTATTATAAATGTTTATAATTTCCATCCAAAGGAATTTTCTTTTGAGTGCATCTTCTTTCCAAATCATTAGAGATTTCATTTTTCTCTTAGAATATTGCATACACTAGCAACGAGCTTTGCACTTACTGTTGACCCATCAATAAACACTTTTTTGGATTTTATGTTCGTTGTGTTTGATTGTTTGAATTGTTGATTCATTTAAATTCAAAGCCCTTACAACAACTGGTTTTCTTAATTTTTCAACTGTTCCATGATTTTAATTTTTTTTGTTCGAGAGATTTTTCTTCGAGAAGAATTTTCTTTTCAATATTCATTTTTTCCCTTTCAATGCAATTTGTGGCCATTACTATAAAAATAATTTTTTTACATAAAAAAGCATTACATATTACATATTACGAAGACAATGAGTTTAAGGCGAGGTATGATAGATACTGTATGAATGTCGAATAGTTGTGATGAAAATGATTTGGGGCCTCCCTCGATGAGTCTAATGACTCCCTGGAGTTGCCCGTAATAATAATAATAATAATAATATTAATTATGTATGTAACTCACCAGAAAATAAAGTGCTCAGCTTGAGATAACACACTTATGATTTTTAATGCGCTTTCCTGGCAGAAAACGAAGACAATTTTCAACAATAAACACTTTATACAGTATACAATTGACGTACATGAATGCTAACTGGTGTTTCCCCTAATATAAATTCGCTACTTATAACTACCTGTGTAATATGAGCAGACACAAATTTAATGAAGATAAAATTTGATTTTTAAGTCGCGTGGTGAAAAATATATGAAAAGATAAAGGGTTAATACAATTTCTAGAGTGCGTTTTTGTATAAACCGCATTGTATAAGTACTGCGTTATGCGAGAGTTACCTGTACTGACCATTTAAAACTATATATTTAGAAATTTATGTACATTTAATCATACAAATACAACATTTATTTTACAAATGATATTCTATATTTTTCAATTTAGCTACTTGAATACAAATTCTACCCTATGGTTCTTCTTTATGAACTGGTCAATAACATCGTCATAAAAAGTTGATTGTAACTTAATTTTCCCAAGCAACAAGCACACTTGTAAAGGCCGATGAAGCTCACTGGCTAGAGCTTTGTTGACTGTGTATGGTCTGCGGTTTAAGCAACAGAGTGAGACGATGTGAAATGGCTATGCACATGCATGAAATCACAGTGCTGCTGCGAGGACCTGTAAGCTCCTACAACCGAGCAAGCCAAGGTAGCTTTGACTAGACGAGCAAGCATTGGCCTTCAATACACAATGCAAAGCTCAATTATTGCCGCGCAAGCAGTAGACGTTTTCTGTCTACAAAAATAAAAGCCTAAATGGAATGCTTATAAATGCATCCATTAAAAAATAAATATTACTTCTTTCTCAATTAATGAGCTTGCGCAGCAAGCATGGAGAATTCACCACTGGGTGTCATTTAGTTTCTGTTCAGTTTTGGCTGTGTGGAATAATTTTGAATATCTGGTGCATCATTTTGAAGATCTGATGCATGATCCTAGGAGAGATAAAAATGATAAATGTACTTATGATGGCTTAAGAAGAAAAATAACATCTACAGATTTTTTATTGGATCTAGGATTGATGTGTGACACTCTCCAAGAATTGTCTGAATTAAGTTTGGACTGCAGTGAACATGAATCTTTACAAGGCAAATCAAAAAATAAATGCACTTGTACAAGTTTTTGAAGAAAGAAGACAATTTTGGACCCTATTATAGATGTGCTGCAGCTGCTGTACGCGATCTGCACTTTCGTGGAGTTTTACTTCACAAAAAAGCTCCAAAAAATAACCCTCATATTGACACGAAAATATTTTATACCAAATTGTCAATTGAAAAAAGGTTGCTTGATAGCGAAGATGTTGAGCTACCACTTTGGGCTTGCGTGCTTGACCAGAAATATTGGCCTGAAGATATTGATGCTCAGCTAACATTTGGAGAGGTGGAAATTAGAAATTTGTCAATCAGACTGCAACTAAATGAAAGAGAAATGATTTGTGGATTCCGTGAATACATTCTCGATAAGATATATACCCAGAAAAACTGTTAGTTTTGGTACATGCTCTGAATATATTCCCATTTCATCAAGTGAATGTGAACGCAGATTTTCGCAGATGAATTTAATTATCACCCCAACAAGAGCTTCGTTGAAGACTAAAACAGTTTTGGCACTTTTATTCATCAAACTCGTTGGGCCACCTTTAAGTCTTTTCAATCCTTCAAAGTATGTTGATCTGTGGTTACTTACAGGATGACATTTGGCCTTAAATATTAAGCGCAAAGAAAGGAGTCAAGACAATTTGTTCGTTGAGAATTGGACAAAACTTTGGAAAACACTATGAACTTCTCTTAAATTGTATAATGTTTTTACAAATTTACTTTTATATATATTTGGTCTTTGGTTGTATATTTTAATTTGTTTGTTTAATTTTACATTTGATCATGTCTAAAATAAAAAATGCTGAAGATAAATTATATTTAATTCATTTATGCAACTCCGTGACAGCAACAGCTGCTTTATATTTCATTTAAATTAAGATTTGAATATCATTTTCTTTAATAAAAAGCTTCACAAGATGTGAGTTCCGTCACCTATTTTTCTAGAAAAAAAGCACTGATAAATATATAACACATATATTTATGTGTTATATATTTATCAGTGTTATATATTTATATATATTAAGCATAAATATATTGGTTAAGTATATCAAAAATAAGTAAAATGTATACAATAATTTTAATAAAAATGTTATGTCACAAATATCTTAACGACATAATGCAATTTAATAAAAAATGTAAAGTTCATTAATAACAAAACTTATTTACATACTATCTAAAACATGTAAATATATTGAATATTATATATTTATAAATGTACCATGCCCATTGTTCATGTGGTTAGCCTAGTGGCTTTGCGCTTCACAACCATATACCTGGGGAAGGAGTTTCCTAGGTTTGATTCCCGTCAGAGACGTGAGGGGCTCAAGGATCTTCCTCGGCCATAGCCAAGTTAGCTGGTCTTGGATGTGGACAACAGGTTTTTTCCCCCAGTTTATCCTGGATTTTTCCTCTCGCAAAGCAGACAAACCGGCTCCATGAACACAAGCTTCAACAGACATGGGATACCACCTGGAATATGGAGCAACCAACCTATTCTGCAGGATTATTGGTTACGGAAGCTTATGCGGTAAAATGTGTAGGCCTGCGTGAAAGTGTAACATACATACGATGACCATACCCATTATGTCAAATGCTACTGTTAACAAAGGTGCTAGTATGGTCATCGTATGTATGTTACACTTTCACGCAGGCCTACACATTTTACCGCATAAGCTTCCGTAACCAATAATCCTGCAGAATAGGTTGGTTGCTCCATACACTTATGGGCTTTATACACTTACATTAATCGTTATTCACAATAGCTACCATCAATGCTTTTTTGGGATAACGATTAATGTAAGTGTATAAAGCCCACACTATCTATTATGAGGCTTTGGACTGCATGGAGGTGCCCAAGTAATAATATTTGACATTACTATGAATGAAAATAAGTTTCATACATTACTATGAATGAAAATAAGTTGTAGTTACATTTCTTCTTGCTCATAGTTTGGTTTGGTTACAAATTAAATTAAACTTGCCAAGAAATTATATTTTTGTTTGATCCTTTATCCAAGTGTAAGCAAATGAAGTTTTCCCTCACTGCAAAAAATCCCATCTTCTACCCCATCTAACAACACTTGCACGATTTCGAGTTGTTTGCCAATGATGCAAGACTGGGAAGAGCCATAGTCAATAAGAAGAGTCATAAGCATGGGTAAAGGTAAATGGCTGCCATTTAATGTGGCAGTTAATGTTGCTAATGTGGCCAAAACAGCATATGGTTGATACAGAACACACTGACAAGCAAGGATAGGGAAGTTATTGTTCCCCATTTATAAAGCATTGATAAGGCCACATTTAGAATACTGTGCACATATCCAGGGCAGTGCAAGAGTATCTGGCGCTCCTAGGCAAAGAAAATTTAGGCACCTCTTATACATAGTCTCTATGCAGTAATTAGTGCGTCATTTTTTCGATACCCAAATTCGATTAGTGCGCCCATATACATCTTAAAAATAAATGTTACAGATTTTGAAAATTTTCTATCTATACATTTTTATGGCTAATTATTTTAAAACATCACTCACCAGAATCAAATAATTTAGTTACCGATTTAAAACATTTTACAAAGTTATTTTTAATGGCATACTACCCTACTTCATGTACACTATGTATACCAGGGTTTCCCAAACTGTGTTCTGCGAGAAGTTCCTGGAATTTGTCATTTTATTTTTTTAAGCATTTTTTATGAATAAATATTTTATAGTGGAAATGTTCTGAGGAGAATAATATTCAAGAATATGTCAAAAAGCTCAGACCCAGAACACCTAATATTTGTGTATCGTTAATTTTTACACATCAAAACCTGTCAACATTTGGGAAAGGGAATACCGCTGTTTATGATCGGTCATAAAAATTGCCTGCAAGCGGATTATAACAATCGATGGCGTCCTATGTTCTCAAAACTGTAGGAAATGACATCTGTGTAGCAAATGTCAGTGACCAAGTGGCATATTTTTAAACATGGAAATATTCATGAATTATCGTTAATTTTCACACATCGAAATCTTTCAACAATCGGAAAAGAGAATACCGCTGTTTATGGCCGATCATAAAAATTGCCTGCAAGCCGATTACAACAAATGGTGGCGTATAATATTTTTCGTACAAAATTTAGCTAAATTCTTTGTTCATCATCATCATCATCATCATCAAATTCCTGCCATTTACCCTCAAGGGGTGTACAGGATATGACAGTACTACATGAAAAAATTACATCATTACTAAATTCTTCATCATTACTAAATTACAAATTCTTTGTTAAGAAGTAAAATAATAAAATGTATATTCTGAAGATGTTTTATTGTCTTCCAGCTTCATGATTTTCCTTTTACTAGACCCTGAGACATACCTTCATTCTTTAATAAAAAAAATGAAGGTTCAAAAAAGAAATTTGAGAAACGAATTATACTTTTTCCTATAGGTTATTATATTCGATTAGTGCATTTTCGAATAATGCGCCTGTTTTAAAGAAGGCATTAGGCGCACTAATCGAGGAATTGTTGTATATATATTTTGTCATACTCGCACAAGCACATGTACTCCTACACATGTGGATATTTATAAAAATGATATCATTAAGAACATTTATATATAAAAGTTTATATATAAAATTTATTAATCAAAACCAATACATTTGTATACATATATCATTACTTCTAATATCTGTATAGCAAGAAAATTAATCTTGAATACAAAAATTATGAAAAATTAATCTTTCGGGCTTTTGCTTTGGTTTTGAATAAATTCATCTATATTGATTGCAGATGCAATTTCATGCTCTATAGATATTAATGCTAGACCAGTGAGTCATTCCTGAGCCATCGTAGAGCGAGTGTAAGTTTTAATTTCGAGAAACTCCTTTCTGAACTTGCTGCCGATACTGGCAATGTCGAAAAAATTCTCAGAGCAATAAACACATTTGGAACACTATTTTCTAAATTATTTTTGCATATGTATGACAGGACATCTAATGAGGAAGTATTTTCTGGAATTCACCTTGCTATTATTTGTAATTCACTACATAAATCTGTTCCGTCAATATCTCTAGAATTATCATATGTTAAATAATTTCCTAATATCAAACATTTTTTAAGCAGTTCTGCTGAAGTAATTTTTTTAAATTCATATTTAAAAGAAAACCAAACTTTTCGTTAATTGCAGACATGTGCTTGAATTTTTCATCAACATATGCAATTGCGGTTTCAATAATTGAAAAATAAAAATCTACCTTAAATTTTTGTTTAAAATCTGTTATGAATTCATCCTCTGCTTCATACACAAATTGTTTCTTTTTTTTCTAAGTCTAACTTTCTGTTCAAAATTAGGCATTACACCTAAGACCTCAACGATTTTTTCCACATCTGGTAACATCTTTACAAATTCATCCTCATTTCGGATTTTCATTAAGAAATTCTTTGTATCATTAATACAATTTACGACACCATTTATATCAAGGCTTGTATTCTAAAGTTGTTTACTTGTAAAGTTTATGTCAAAAAGTATATTATACCACATTACTAAGGATGCGATAAATTTGAACTTCCTTAAAGTTTAAGAAGAAAATTTTTACTTGCATCTAATTTCATGGTATTTCCACTTAAACCACATAAACTATCATCTTGAGATATTTCTTGCAGTGCTTTGCAAACTTCGGACAAATTATATAGGGGCTTTAATGAGTCAATTCGATTCTCCCATCGTATATATCACAGACTGGTTTGAGTGTAAAATTATTTATCTGTCTTTTGAGGTATTCCCATCGACGAGTCGAACTGGAAAAAAATACATATAGACGATGTGCCGCATCAGAAAATGCTGTGGCATCTAAAGTATTAGCAGTACAATTCACTACTAAATTTAACGAACGTGAACTACAGGATACGTACATTGCTCTCGTGTTAATATTTGAAATTCGTCGCTGCACACCTTTTACTTCACCTTTCATATTACTGGCCTTATCATATCCTTGACCTTGTAAATCTTGTATTGGTAATGAAAATTTGTCTAGAGTTCCTAGTATTTCATTTGATAAAAATTCTCCAGTGCTATTTTTTATTTCTATAAATCTTAAAAAGTGTTCTTTAAAAGAAACCATGCTATTTCTAGTGTATATGAATCGAAGTACTATGCTGATTTGTTCCGTGTGACCAATGTCGGACATACTGTCAATGATTATGGAATAATATTTTGCGGCAATATCAGATTCAAAATTTTCTTTTTTATTGCATTGGCGAATATGTATATTATTTCATTTTGAATATCTTTTCCAAGATAATGCACATATGTATCTTTATCTTTTATTCTTCGAAGATGTTCATTCATTATTGGATCAAACTTGGCTAGAAATTCGGCAAATTTCAAAAAATTTCCGTTTCCATGCGAAAAAAATGTCTCAT
Source organism: Typopeltis vanoorti (assembly GCF_054136105.1). Taxonomy (NCBI): domain Eukaryota; kingdom Metazoa; phylum Arthropoda; class Arachnida; order Uropygi; family Thelyphonidae; genus Typopeltis; species Typopeltis vanoorti. The sequence goes on along the minus strand of NC_143568.1, from coordinate 70,597,609 downwards.
TTGTTCCTCAAAATGATAAATTTTGAATAGCTAACGTCTTAACTAAAGCCAAGAGTCGTTCTAATACTTGCACCCAATGTTTCTCCTCATTTCTAATAACTAGGAAGTTCTCTTCATCAATGGTTTTCTTTTATTTTAATTTTCAACTGGTAGTTGAAAATTACCACTTATGGTAATTTTCAATGTATCTTTGACTTTTTTCATGCACAACTAAAATAGAAGAAGCATTTTTCCAGTCCTTCAATCCAGAATCAGCAAGGTTAATCCGCCATTAATCAAATAATAAACAGCAGAAGCAAAATACAGAATCCGTGGATTTTGAGTACAATAACCATAGACGCATTGTCTCGCCGTTAAATAGTCTTCGAGTATAATGAGTCATTGAAAATCTTCTATTATTGTTATCTTTCGGAAAATCAAAATTATGAATCTGTTCGGGGGTCCATGTTCAACTAATCTTCTTCTTCTGCAGCTTCTCCCACTTAAGTGGGGTCACTGTTTGTAATGGGTCTCCTCCACACCTTCCTGTCTTGGGCTGTCACCACATCCAAGTTCTTCATCTTCAAGTCCTCTTCTACCAGCTCCCTCCATCTCTTCTTTGGCTGCCCACGCTTCCGCCTTCCTTGCACATCCATCTGCATGACCCTTCTTCCCACATATTCGTCCTCCCTCCTCATCACATGACCAAACCATCTCAACCTTCCCTCCTGTATTTTCGCTCCTAAGTTCGTAACTTTCACTGTTCCCCTGACATAGTCATTTCTCAGACGATCCTTTCTGGTCACACCGCACATCCACCTAAGCATTCTCATCTCTGCTGCTTCCATCCTGCTGATGTTATTTTTCCTCAGGGCCACAGTTTCTGTAGCATATGTCATAGCTGGCCTCACTACTGTCCTATAAATTTTGCCTTTCAGATTGATCGGCACCATCTTATTGCATAACACTCCAGCCATCTCCCTCCAGTTCCTCCAACCCGCTTGTATCCTGCATCCCACTTCCTTCTCAGCTCCTCCATCTTCTTCCACTGTTGAACTTAAGTATCTAAAGTCTCTCACCTTCCTGATGACATTTCCTTCCAGCTCCAGATCTGTCTCCTGGCTGCCGCCGCCCACTGCGTAACACATATACTCTGTCTTACTTCTGCTCAGTCTCATACCTCCCTCTTCCAGTACTTTTCTCCATCTTTCCAGTTTAGTTCCCGCTTCTTCTCTTGAATCTACACACAACAAGATGTCATCTGCATACAACATTTTCCAAGGCACATCTTCTCTCACCTCCTCTGTTACCACCTCCATCACAATATTAAACAGAGATGGACTTAATGCTGACCCTTGATGCAAGCCAACTGTTACTTGAAAACTTTCTGTCTGTCCCAAACGAGTCCGAACACTTGTTTTCACATTTCTGTACATTTCCTGCACCAACCTGACATATTTCTCCAGCACCTTCTTCTCCCTCAGACTTCTTGCCTTGGCACTCTATTGTATACTTTCTCCAGATCCATAAATACCAGATGTGGCTCCCTTTGTTTCCCTCGATATTTTTTCATCATCTGTCGTAACCCAAAGATATCATCTGTTGTTGATCTACCAGGCATGAAGCCAAATTGTTCCTTTGCAATCTCCACCTCCTCCCTCAATCTACCATCAAGAACCCTTTCTAGGATCTTCATTGTGTGGGACATCAACTTTATTCCTCTGTAATTTTTACAGTCTTGTGCATCCCCTTTACCCTTGTAGATGGGAACAAGCTCCCTCCATTCCTCGGGTATATTTTCCTGTTGGCAAACTTTCATGAACAGGTCCCACAGCAGGTCAATTCCCTCTTCCCCCAGTGCCTTCCATGCTTCCACTGGAATTCTGTCGGGACCCACCTCTTTTCCATTCCTCATCCTCTTCATGGCCTCCGTCACTTCCATTCTACTGATGTTCTGCACCATCCCCTCAGAAGGCTGCCCATCTCCTCTGTGAGTCCTTGCATTTTCCTCATTCAAAAGTCCCTCAAAGTATATTTTCCATCTGTTTCTTATGTCTACATCCCTTCATAATACTCTTCCTTCAGCATCTTTGATCTGCCTCACATGTAAGATGTCCTTTGCTGCTTTATTTCTACATTTCGCTAGTTGGTAAATTTTTCTCTGTCCTTCCTTTGTTTCTAATTGATCATACAGATCTTGATATGCCATGGCCTTCGCCTGTGCCACAACTCTCTTGGCTTCTTGCTTTCTCTCTTTGTACACCTCTCTGTCATCTTCCACTCTTGACTCATCCCACTTCTGCTTTGCCTTCCTCTTAGCTGTCACTGCCACTTGTACATCATTATTCCACCACCAACCCTCCTTCTGCTCTCTAATCTTTCCAGATGTCTCACCAAGCACCTCTATTGCACAGCTCAGGATTCCTTTTGAATTATGTTTCCACCAATCTTGTACACTTTCCAGTCCATCCGAAATCCTCTCTAACACTCTCTTCCTAAAACGATTCCTCACACTCTCCTCTTTTAAACGAAACCACTTAATTGTCTTCATCCCATGGCAACCAGAAGTTCTTATCTTCGATCTTATTTTAAAGTCTGCGCACAGCAGTCGGTGTTGTTGTGCTACTTGATCTGTTGGAATTACTTTACAATTTGTCAAAACCTTAAGATGTTTTCTTCTAGTCAAAATGTAGTCAATTTGTGAGCTGTTGTTACCACTCCTAAATGTTATCAAATGTTCTTCCCTCTTGAAGAAAAACGAGCTCACAATTGCCAGATCAAATGCTACTGCAAAATCAAATCCTTTTATGATTGGATCTGTAGAACACCTAGCTTCAGAATCAACAATACTCATATGATCTGCAGTTCGATGTTTTAATCCAATTTTTGGTATCTGTAGAATTCTCCAATTCATTAATTGTAACTATAGACGAATTATCCAATGAATAATCTTGAAGATTTTCTTCTTGTATATGATTACGATCTTCTCAGCAAAGATATTTTAAAAATCCACCTTCTTGTTTTTTCAATCTTTCTTCCTTTTCCGCTTTACGATATTGAAAACCCGATTTCTTTTTATCCCTTTTCAAAATCCAGTAACTGAAATATTTATAAATAAAAATAAACTTAATTATAAAAAACATGGACTTTAAACTATTCAGTAATTCACAAATAAATTTTTATACATTTACTTAATGAAGTATTTATCAATTATATATACCTTATAACTATATAACTTATCTATCATACATTTATAATCTAATAATTCAGCAATATCGTCTTCTATGAACATAATTGACAAATTTCTCAAATGCATCTGACTTAACAAATTGTGCAAATATTTTTAACGCAGTACAGAAAATGAGCGTTTACTGCTAGCATTACAAACAGGCAGTGTCCAGGGCTGCATTTATACTTTTGGAGGCTCGAGGCGGAACTCATTATGAGTCCTCAAAAATAAGCACTTTTTTTTTTTAGTTTATTGAAAATAAAAGTCAAGATTTCCATAATAACTAATTTTAATAACACAATACAACATTGGTATACATATATTTACATTTTAAAAATGTATAAAAATAAATCAGTTCAAATTTAAATTAAAAAAAATCAATAACTAAAATTTTTTTTTTCTGGCTTTGGTTTTAGCAAATATATCTAAAATGATATCATAATTAATCGAGTCTATTACATCTGAATCATTGCATAATAACGACAGGTCACTTGTTTTATTTTGGTGCAAGTTGCTTAAATAATTTTTTATTCGTTTCAATGCTGAAAGTGAGCATTCAGCACTTGCATTTGAAATAGGCATCTTCAAAAATATTTTTAAAATTGTTTCTACGTTTGGAAAAGTAGACCTTAACCCATCGTTTATAAATTTGTACATATTTTTAATTGAAGAATTTTTTTCCTTCATCATTATTAAAAATTGCTTAACTTCATCAGTAAATTTTTCTGGATGAACATCAGTCCCATAAGTTTGTGAAATTTTATTAATAATAGTCTTGTATTTGTCTTGATCTATATCTTTCTTCAAAAAAAAAAAAAAAACCAAACATATCTAATCTGCTGAAATAGCGTTTTGTTCTTTCATTAATTTCCAAAATTAGCTTATTGCAAATGACATTAAAAGTGTTCACAGCAAAATTTTCTTTCCCATGTAACATAATCTCATTGTTAATTTGTGAAACTTCGTCACTCATTTTTTTTTTTTTTTTTCGCTTTCTCATCTTTTCATCTTTAAAATTTGTCTCATCTGATAATAAATTTGCTTCTTCATTTACAGCAGCAAAACTATTTCTTATATCTAAAATAAAACCAACTAAAGACTGTAACAAATTATTAGCTAAAAAGAAATCCATATCGGGATCCTGTAGAGATTTACTCGTAGCATCTGTTTGTTGTAAACTTTTGTCCCACACAACTGTTAAAATTGCCATTTCTGGTTTCTCAAAATGTTCAGCCAATGATGAGCTCTCTAATTTAGAAATCGGTTTTTCTTGAGGAGAAATGGATAGTACAAATAATGCATCTTTAATTTCTTTATATCTACATTTATATCCAAAATCTTTCTGCGAAAGATTTCAATTGTAGTGTTGATTGTTGATTTTGTTTGACAAGCATCATAGTTGCTACAAAAATTCTGAATACCAAAAAGATATTAAAAGGTATGGTAATAATTTAGTACGACAAAAGTTTTTTTTAAAAAAAAGAAAAGAATTTAAATGCAATCCAATTAAGCTTGCTAATCAAGGTAAAAATAGGAACGAACTACATCTACTCTAAAGTTCAGATATTCTCACTAAAAATAAAAATTTTGAATTTGCGGTAATAAAAATTGTAGCAAAAATCATTATATTTATGGAATTACAACATAGATCTAAATATAAATATAAAACATTTCAGTTTGCAGTAACATGCATAGTATGCCTCTCTGGTTGACAGAATGGTTAATGTATCTGATTTCCAACCACACAACTTTAGGTGAAAGATAAATTGTGTCGCTTCATGCGAGACCACCTTACTTACTGGAAGCATGGGATTCACATAAAAAGCATATAATATAATATAATATATATATATATAACTTGTATATATATCGTCGTTGTCCGGCAGCATCCTCTAGCAAAAAGGTTGCAGCAGATGAGCAGCATTTCTTTCTGTCTGTCGCTTCCATCATTCTTAAACCAGTCCATTCCACGATGTCATTAAACATCATTAAATCTTATAATACAACTTTTATAAAATTTTATAATACATTAAATTTTATAATACAACTCTCTAGTTGTATTATAAAATATAATTATATTTTTGTCATATATTTTTTTTTTTTTTTAAAAAGAATTGAATGACTATGATAACTAATAATTAAGGAATTGACAGCGTAAACTAGAAATATAAATTAAATAAACTTTAATATATACTTTCCGATATTTCGGTAAACGTCACGTTGCCATCTTCTTGGGAACTTATTACAAAGACAAGTGCACACAGGTAAATGAGAACTGAAGCTAGGAAGCTAACGTTTTCCTAAAGTCCTGATGGTGTCCCCTAGCGGGCTATATTGTTCATGGCCTTTGGGCTGAAGTTCTTCTGATAAATGTTTCCCAAATTTGGGGCAGTCTCATGCATCCAAATTTGTTGAGGTTTGGCATGTTCCTAAGGGCTGATTCCATGAATAGTCTTTCATATTTGAACTTGCTGCGGTGTATTATTGTGGCTTTCTTCCATCTTATTCTGTGGGAGTATCCAGAGCGTGGTCTGCAAGCCGTGGTCAGAGTGGTTCTACTTGTAAAATCGGATGTAATCCTTGTGTTCTGAGAGTCTGATATTTGCTGTCCTGCCTGTTTGGCCAAAGTAGGACAGTTTACAGCTGCAAGAGACCTGGTATACACCAGGTAGGTCTAGGGGAAGTGGTTGGTCTTTAGTGGAGCAGATAAGGGATGCCAATTTTCTATGTGGTCTGTAACAGGTGGTCAAGTCATGTTTTTTTTTAAATTTTGTTGATTTTTTCCGAGCTGCCTCGGATGTAGGGAATGGTGATGGATTTCGAGTAATCTTTTTTGTGAAGTGGAGGGGTGGTGGGTTGTGGATAACTGGGTTAAGTATTTTTTGGATTCTTTTGGGAGGGGGTGTAGCCGTTGGCTGAGAAAGTGTCACGGATGTGATTTAGTTCAGTGGTTAGGGCTTGATCATTTGAACAGATTATTTTTGCCCTGTTGAATAGTGTCTTAATAACTCCATATTGTTGTGAGGGGGGGTGGCGATGGGATTGTTGGTGAATGTATCTGCCTGTATGGGTGGGTTTTCTATAAACTGAGAAAACCAAGGTTCCATCAGGTTGGTGGGTGACTAGTGTGTCTAGGAAGGGGAGGTTATTGTTTTCCTCTTTTTCCAGGGTGAACTTGATTCTAGGGTGTTGGTTGTTTAAGTGTGTTAGGAAGGAGAGGAGTGAATCCGGGCCATGTGGCCAAATAGCGAGCACATCATCAATGGCGAAGCCATATGGTAGGTTTTTGTGGGGCTGAGTTTAAGTCTTTCTCTTCAAAAGTCTCCATAAAGAAGTTAGCCAAGGGTGGGGAAAGTGGTGAACCCATGGCTGTCCCCTCTATCTGTTTGTAGAATTTTTCCTGCCAAACGAAATAGCCTGAGTTCATTGTAAACTGAAATAGGGCTGAGATATCGGGAGGAAATTTAGCTTGGATTAGCTCTAAGGTTTCTTTGAGGGGGACATTCGTGAATAAGGAGGAGACGTTAAAACTGACCATTATATCATTATGTTGGAGTGTAAGGTTTCTATACTGGCTTTGAAGTGGGCTGAGTTTTTTATGTGTGATGGTGTGTTGCTAATATAGTGTGAGAGCACTTTGGCTAAATGCTTGGCTAGTTTGTAAGTGGGGGAATCAATGCCATCCACTATGGGACGTAATGGCACACATTTTCTTTATGTATTTTTGGGAGCCCATATATGCGGGGGGGGGTCTAGAGTTATAGGGTTTCAGTCTGTTGGTAATCTCCACAGGCCAAGAAGTGAAGGAGATGGAAAGAAAAGTCATGCAGATGGATGTGCACCACTTCTGGGCCTGGCTCCCACCGACAAGACGTCAATAAAGATTGAAACCGGTTTGGGTAGTGGCCCTTCCCTTAATGCATAGCATTATACATGTCCGCAAGGAGATGTGCTTTGCATTATGGGAGATACTGAAACAAGATATCTTGGTCCACCTTTACCATGAGTTGCCTCAGTCCTGAAGATATTTCAGGTGCAAATTTTGTTTGCTTACACTTGGATGAAGGATTAAACTAAATTTATTAAAATGCTACCACGAATTTAAACATGCCATATAATGCCTGTGTGAGTTCATCTGCCAGCTCAAATGCAAACAAGCAGCAATTCAACCAAGGGTTGAATCTTTGTGTGAGTTGAGCCTGCTGGTAATGAAAAATTCCGTCAGAACAATAAACGACACCCTGTCGTTTAAACTAAGAAATATATAGTGAATGTTGTTATGACAGTTTCAGATGTTATGGAATTCGGTTAAAGAGAATTAGCATATCAACTCAACAATTGTCGGTTGCCTTTGTCTTTGGGTTGCACGATCTTTTGTTAATACCGCACCGATCATATGCACATCTTCATAGCTGCTCTAGCTCTACTGGCCTACCATTGCTGTCTGTTTTGCACTATGATTTCACTTCTCATTAATCATTCATGAAGGATTGTAATTTTTGCTTGAAATAATGGGGAAGAAGATGATGCTGTTTGGGATTTCAAAAATTCCCTCATATATTTCGCAACACATTTTTAGGTTTAGTTATGGGGGGAAAAAAGTGAGAATTATATTCGAATAATACGGTATTTTCACACATACATGCCAAATATTTATATATTCAAAGTATGTAAGTTAATAAATAAAAATGTATGAATCTCTCAATTCTAAACACTAGTTCCAACACTAATTAATATTTTGAATTTTAAAATACAGCACTTTAACTCACCAATTATAAGTTATTGAAAAAGTTTAACTTAATTTCTTTCATTACAACTGAGTTTTTTAAAGTTTTAGTTAGGCTAGTGAGACTTCTGTTGCTGTTTTCTGTCCATTAGCTTATTAATTCTGGGATGAATTGAAGCGATAGCCAAATCTTGGACAGTCAGAAAGTTGCAGGGGTTCCTCTGTTTCGTTATAAGCACAGTCATGACGCGAAATGCAGTTTCACAAAGATATGTGGTAGAAAAACAAAGAAGAAATATCATTGATATTTCATGTAAATTTGGATATTCATTTTTCATTCTTATCCAGAATTTTGAATTACTCCTAGAATTAAAAGTACTTTCAAGTCCTTTGTCCGATGATAATTCATTAAGTTGAAGGGTTTCTTCATGGGGAAGGGTTGTCTCTTTGTGTTCAACAAAAGGGTTCACATATTTTTCCTCCGGATTTCCTCATGTTCGGGATAATACTTTTCAAACGCCAACAACTCATCTTCCTTTCGTAGTTCATATAATTTCTCGAGAACTTCACCAACGAACTTGCGAATGGTGAAAGATTTTGATGTCTGAAAATTCCCGAGACAAGAAACATATTATTTAACATATTAAAAGAAAGACAAATACCAAATAATATCCTAATAGCTATCACAAGTATATATGAAAATAATCAAATACAAATAAAATTAAATCATGAGCTATCATATACAAGAGAGATAAAACCAAGGGGTCTGACAGGGATGTCCCCTCTCAGCAACTCTTTTTAATATCTACTTAAATGAAATAATAATAAAATGGAGTAAAAATTTACATCAAGGAATTAAACTTTCTCCTACAGTTAACTTAAACACTCTCCTCTTTGCCTACGACCAAATAATAATTACAAATTCTGAAGATAACTTACAGAAAGCTATTTCAAATCTAAATGAGATATCCAAAGATTATGGTATGATAATATCAACGGAAAAATCAAACTATGGCCTTTAAAGGACAAGATCCAGCAAGAACTAAAATAGTAATAGATAACAAGTTCTTAGAACAGGTGAATTCATTTAACTACCTAGGATGTATGATCACATATGAAAATGAAAAAGATATAAATGTAAAAATTGCAAAATATTTAAAAATAACAGGTGTAATTAACTCTATATTTAAACCAAACCTAGTTCAAAAACAAAGCAGGCTAAAAGTATACAATACATTAGCCCTACCGGTCTTAATGTATGGAAGCGAAATCCGGACAATAAAACAAAAAGATGAACAAAGATTAACAACAGCAGTAATGAAGTTTATGAGAAAAACTGCAAAGTATACCCTATTTGATCACAAAAGAAACGAAGATATTATGAAAGACTTAAACCAAGAACCAGTAATTGAAAAAATTAAAAAATATAAACATAAATGGATGGAACATGTTCAAAGAATGAAAATACAAAGATTACCAAAGCAAGCCTTAAAGTACAAGCCATTAGGAAAAAGAAAACCAGGACGTCCTCTTAAACGATTCGACGATGACTTCTAAGGCTGGAACAGGCCATGCTAGGCCTAAATCCTTGATACGCATGATGATGATGATGAAAATTTCCGAGCACACATGAATACTTCCATGTTTAAAAATACGTTTTTTAAACTGACATTTCTTACATAGATGTTATATAGTCTTTCTGGGTCTTAGCTTTTTGATACATTCATGAATGTTATTCTCCTCAGAATATTTCCACTATAAAATATTTATTCATGAAAAATGATTAGGAAACTGAAATGACAAATTTCAGGAGAACCTCTTGTGGCCCGGTATAATTGATGGCAGGGTCTGGCGGTTGAGAAACCCTGATCTACAATGAGTCGACTGATGCAAAGAAAAATTGTATTTGTTCACAGCCCACTGTAGGAAGAAGGCCTGGAAGATATGACAGATATGGCCGCCATGTTACTCTTAATATCATATGTTTAGAATCCATGTGTTTTGACAAAGTTGCAGCTGGTGACTTTTCATCCTCATTATCATCAAATTCCTGCCATGTACCCTCAAGGGGTGTACAGGATATGATAGTACTACATGAAAAAAATTACATCATTACTAACTTCCTATCTACAATTTTCCTCCAAATCAGTCTGTTACTTGTCAAGACTCCAACATTATCACATCTGATATTTCTATCGTCTAAGGCACTTTGTACTTTATCAATCCACCTATATCTTGGTCTTCCTCTGGGTCGTTTTGCTGCCAACTTGGCAGAGAACACTTGTTTTGCTAATATTTCTTCACCCATTCTGTTTAAGTGACTTTTCATATGCTAAAACTATTCAAGATAATAAACTTAAGTTAATTAATAAGTTTTGAAATAAAAGTTTTGGCGACTAAACACAGTTGTTTTCTCTCATCTGAGTCATGTCATTATTCCCACCTTAGCGATCGGCTAGAGGTTCGTTTTAGGTGCTGGACCTTGTTCGTACACCTAAAACGAAGGGTTTTAGTTTGTTGTTTTTCAACAAACTAAAATGATATCACCTGTAAATCGTTGACTTGCCAGCAAAATTCTCGGAAATGCCACCTCTGGCACGCGTGCCATAGGTTTGCCATCTAGGGTTTAAGCTATAAGAAAAATAATTTTGTCAGCTAAATTCCAAATGGCCAGCCCATCCTCATTTGTTCAGTATCCAGGTAGATTGCTAACAGGGTACACCACGAGAAGGTGAGGATTGGTCAGAAATCCTGGTCAATTCTCCATATTTCGTAAAATGCTACATCGAGGTCTCTTCCCAGTTATCCAGCTTTGATCCATAAGTCCTCCCAAAAGGCAAGATAGATCTGGTAAATTATGCTCTAGCTTATGGTTCATGGAAATAAATAAAAAAAAAAAAAAAAAGGTGGAGGGGTACTAAGTTTCTCCACTGCACTTGCTTCTGTTTTAAAAGAAAACATAGTTTCACAGATCATCCTTTACAGAACTCTGCCAGTTAGTGATTTTGTACTTTTACAGAAGTAAAGGCTAATTTTTTTCTACGGTATAAAGTTGGAAAATTCATCTTTATACTAGACCAGTGGTTCTCAAACTGTTTGAAGTCGGGGCGCATTTAAAATCCTACAAATAATTGTAGGCACACTATATACAAATTTCTGAGAAATATGTTATAATAATTAAGTCAAATATTACAGAAAAAAATAATGCGATAAAAAAAAAATAAAACGAAACATACCTTAAGTTTATTCATTCTTGTGTTTATGAGAAACATGAGCCTGATGTGTCCTAGCGATTGCTTCAATGTTTGGGCATATATTTGAAAGGCAAACTCATTTCCTCATCAATACATCGAAGAGTTCCTCTCTTTTTACACTTAATTGTGGTGAGGATAGAAAATCCTAATTCACATAAAGATGATGTTGAAAATTGTAGTAAAATGTTCAAAGCTTTTTTAGATATTGACACATATTCTTATTTTATAGAAATCCAAAAGGCTTCAAGAGACAATTCCTTATGTTTAATCATCAATCCACGATCAGTGGATATAGTTGCCAGTTCTTCTTCTTCTGTTAATGTTAAACCAAAATCACTTGAAGTTTCCATAAATGGGTTTCTAATCCAATCGTATTGTTTAGTGTTAAGTGATGGAAAATAAGAACTCAATTTTTCTTCTAAACTTGTTAAATGTTCAACTATTATTGGAAGTGTTTCATTTATGCAAGGGTTACTTACCAATGGAAACATTTCCAAATTACCTTCAACAGCTTTTCTTTTCCAAATCTGTAGTTTTCTCTGAAACACTTTCATTTTGTCAGTGGATGTGAGAATATTTTCTTCTTTCCCTTGCATGCTAGTATTCAAAATATTGAGCTGCTGAAATATATTGGCCAAATACTGTAACCTGGCAATCCAAAATTTGCACCGAAGGAGGTTACAAAAATGTAATTGTTTCATCTCTTCAAAAAATGCAAGAAGTTCTTGTCATAGCTCGTGTACATGGGTAAGTACTTTCCCCCTTGACAGCTTCCTGACCTCAGTGTGTAAAAGCAGCCATCTGTGTTGTGAATCCATATCGATACAAAGCTTTTCGAATAAACGCGATGTTTTAATAAAGTTTACCATCTGAACAAGTTGATCTAAAACTTCTTAATTTTTCTCCCAATGTTTTTGCCATCAAGGCCTCCCTATGAAGAAAGCAGTGAGTTACGATAACATTCTCATTTTGTTTTTTTACAAAAGATGTAAAGACCCTTAACACAGCCTACCATGGAAGGGGCTCCATCTGTACAAATGCCTACACACGACTTCCATGTTAACTGCCATTTATCAAGATAGCTATTCAAAATGTTAAAAACGTCCTCACCTTTTGTAGACACACTTAATTCTTTGCAAAAAAGAAACTGATTTACTATTTGATCTTCATTAATAAAATGGACGAATGCTAAGAGTTGCGCTTTTTGGTAATGTCTGTTGACTCATCAACTTGCAATGCAAAATTTGAATACTGAAGTTTATTACAGCATACATTTTTCCTGATATCAGAAGACATTTCTATAATACGCCTGTGAACTGTACCGTTGGACAGAGGAATCTTGCTTATTTTCATTGCTGCTTCATTTCCTAGCATTGTCATGACCATTTTTTTGCATGCTGGCAAAATAAGTGACTCACCTAAAGTCTGATCTTTCATATTTTTTGCTATCAGTTCTTTGACTTGATTAGAAGCGATTTGAGCTTTATCAGAAACAGTCATTATACTTTTAAAAGAATTTGCCGCTTTTGTTTGCTGTTCAGACAATCTCTTGAAAAAACTTACAGATCTTGTAAATTGGAGTGTATAGTTTTAAAATGTTTACTCAATTTACTATGAAGCAATGATTCATTTGCCATTTTACATCCACATACTAAACATAGCGGCAAAGGATGATCTTCACTTCCGGTCCAAGTGAAATCAAAGCTTAATAACTTTCATTATATTTGCGAGTAGGCTGCGATTTTGCTTTCTTACTTGCACTTAACTTTTGCTCACTTCCAGAATCTGATTCTTCAATATCACGCTTCTTTTTGAGAAATCTATCCGTTTTATTTGGGTGTATTTATCTGAAAATAAGTAATATGCACATAACATCCACTTCCAACACTTTTAAAATAAGTAATATACACAACAAGAATAAACCATATTCTTGTTCTCTTTGCAAGAAAAACCGCTGTTAATTAACATAATAATGATGTGTTGACAAAAAGAGCGGTATATCCGTAATGAAAAGGTATAATAGAGTAACTATATTTATTTTTATATCTGGACACACATTTTTCTGGAATACCACAGGGCACACCCGGAAAACTTCTAGGGTGCACCCAGTGCGCCCTGGTGCACCCTTTGAGAACCACTGTACTAGACCATTAAATGTTTAGATTATATATAACGTAACTGTTAGATAAAGTAGGATTAATATTATTTTAATTATACTTCACTGTTTATTTATTGATTTATATTAATTTATTTAGTTAACATTTTTTTTACCTAATGGTTTTTACCTAATACAAAGGAGTGATATGAATTAGCCAGCTATTCTTAGAATAAGTGATGTACCAGATATCCTAGCAAAAACTAGATGAAAATTATTTTCATATGTAAACAATTTTTGTTTATTTCATGAAGTGAAATTGAAATTTAATATTATTGATCATGACTTAAAGAGATGTTAGGGTGGTTAACATAGTTCATATTTCTGTTTATGATTAATGTTATCTATAAATATATTTTTAATAGGAGGACTGGATGTGATGTGAAAGCTGGAAAAAATATTCGTCTCCTTGAAGATGGGACAGAAAACTTTCACGATTACTGGACAGACTCAGGTATAACTGGGAATGGAATGTTTACAATATACCTTTAATGATATCAGATAAATACAATTATACAGATTTCTCATCATCATTTTCTGGTACATGTCTCTAGAGTGTGGGAGTGGTACATATACTATTAAAGTGCAATACAATATTTCATTAATAGTATCCATGCAGACATTTTTCTATTTTCTAAAGCATTCCTAAATGCATCAACCTCACCTATATTTTGCTGTTCTCCACAATTTTTCCTGCTGATTTTGTTTCAAACATTTGGAACATGGGAGGATTTAGGCATCTAGAAATATTACCCGGACAAGTGAAAGTGTTAGAGCAGGGAAACTGTAGTTGCCACGGTGAATGGTAGTATGGTTAGCCTCTTCTGGGAATAGTTACTTGTGGGACAGGAGAATGTATAGTATATTGCACAGTAAAATGGAGTCTGGAGGGAATAATAATAACTATAGAAATACTGATAATGAATTGACATTTCTGTATACAAATAAAGGAGGTGAATTGGTGGAATGGATAGCCTCGGCTATCAAGATTATTAGAATCAGTATTAAACAGTTGGCAAATGATATCCTGACAGGAATAGAAATAGAAGGGTATTTCATATTTTGGAAGGTGATAGATGTTCTTCATCGCCCAGTGAATGACCACCATCGCTTATTGGAGGTCTGAAGTGGCTAATGCCGTGTTTGGTCTCCAGAGCAGTGATTCCAGGGATGCCATTCCAAGGCATCAGTTAAAGCAGTGGTGCTGCAGGTTGGCTACCAGTTAGTGCTCTGCCTGTATCTGTCAGTAATAAGGTGGAAGGCTTCTCTATCAATCCTCCTACTAATGTACTCTGCCAGGCCATGTCTGGAGAGGGAGTCTAAGTACTGGTATGTGGAGGTCACTGTTGAGGCCATGTGATGACACAGAAACTGGTTTCTCTCTGTATGGATGTCATGTCCAAGAGTCTATCCTTTCTCACTTCATTTTCCCACTATATCCTTCCTGTTCATAATTAAACTTATGAAGACTTACAAACAATGACAGTGACACTGTGACAAACGTAAACCTCCCTCGTAAACATCCCATCAAAAAAGTCGCATCACAACATACAAACCAAGCCAGAATCTCTTCACTAAAAACTCGCTTTGACATCCACTTTAACTAACATCCGTGGCATTAACACAAACATAAATGACACATTCATCATCACTTGGAGTCTTCCAGACATCTTATTGCTGACAGAAATCCAGATTGCAACTACATCTACTACTGTTCACCTCCGAGGCACAAGACACATACTTCATGATTCTTTCTATCATAGTGGTAGTACCTGTGCCTTTGTGAAATCTGACATACCCTGCCAGAGAATGGATAATTTAGAATCTACTGCTTATGATCTGCTCTAGGTCAAGGTTTCTTATCCCATTTAGTAACGTTCATTTGTCACATTTACTGGTCTCCAAACAGTAATAACCACCCAGATCTCTTCACATTCCTTTCCATGAAACTCGACCACCTGCAATCCAGCTATCTAAATGTTGGAATAGGGGAGCCAGTTCCAACTGGCCCCCCTATTCCAACACTGGTCAAGCTAAATGAGAAGCAGAAGTCTTTGCTATGAGTAATGACCTAACGCATCTACTCAATTGAATGCCTGATGAATCCTCCAAGTACTCTGGATCTCTTTTTGACCAGTTCTCCTTCCAGATACACCGTAGAAGACACCTCTCCTCTCAGTAACTGAGACGACAGTCTTGTACAAGTCTTCTCTCTCACAGGATGTCCCCTTCAACCACTCTTGACTTTGCATACTCGGGCATTACAAAGGAGTCAATTGAGATGACCTCTGGAATTCTACTCCTTTCCTTGGTTTGAATATTGCTTCCACTCATCTGACCATATCACCTGTTGCATGTGAGTCATAGAAATTATTCTCACTACATGAAGACCTTCATCCCCATACACCCATAATCCTCATCCACTTTCGAAGCCCTGGTTCAACTGAAAATGTATGAAAGCAGTCGAAGAAAAAATTCATGCTTATTGCATGTAGATTGCATCAAGAACTCCAGCTTCATACTCTGCCTATACTAAAGCATGCAACATATGCACATCAGTCATTAGCAGATCCAAATCTGATTTAATAAAGACCAACAGCTAAAAACTTGGCTATTGATCAAATAGAAGACGTGTCTTCTGTTCCCATTTCTTACACAACTTCTGCTTCTCTTGCACTCCCCCCCCTCATCCTGATGGCACCACTGTTACTTTATCAAGAGAGAAAGCTGACTTCCTGGTATCACTTTTCCTTGAAGTCCTATATAGATAACCAAGGGAAATCACCTCCTACCATAATGGATTCCAGGCATCGTATGTAATTTTTTGACAAAAAAGTCATCAGAAAATTACTAAATAATTTGGATACTAAAAAAGGTTTCTGGTCTTGATGGCATTGCTCTATTTGTTCTCAAACATTGTGTTCCAGAGTTGACACCCATTCTACATTGTCTCTACAGTTTATTATACATATCTAGTGCTTAGTGCATGAAAGTAATCTCATATCCATCCTATTCCAAAGGACAGTAGAAGTCTACCATTTAAAGAGAACAGTGCAGTGTTCAAATTCTTTTAAATGCAAAATCATATGTAAAAATATTCCAAATAAAAAAAAATTAAATAAATAAAATAATATTTCAAATGCATTTAGAACGAGGCAGAAAATTCACTAGCCAGTTCTCTGTTAATTTGCCTGTGGCAAGTTAACACAGTTGTGGCAAGTTGAGTGATTGGATTTCTGGAGCCTGATAATAACATTTTGCCAGTCTTTTATCACAATTTCTGATTAAGTGTTTATACCATCTTAGATTAGGTCTTAACTATAATTTTTTCTGGAAATAGCAATGCATACTAAAATGTTTATTATAAAAACTTTAATTAATACTTTCCTGTTTTTCGACAATGTTACATTGCCATCATCAGGGATCACAAAAAAATAATGATATGTGCAAATGAGGCTGAAGAAAGACAACAACTGAATTTGGGCCTAGAGTCCTAAATGTCACCCCCTAGCGGGCTAAATTGGGTAGTCTTGGCTGTTGGGCTGAAGATCTTAGGATAAGTACTTCTCAGATTTGGGGAGTTTTATGCACTAGATATATACACCAGCAGTCACCCCCCCTCCTTACAACAATATGGAATTATAAAAACCCTATATAACAGGGCAAAATTAATCAGTTCTGATAAGTGTCCTAACTACTAACTTGACCATATTCTTAACACTTTCTTACCCAATGGCTACGACCCCCCAAAAATCCAAAAAATATTATAACCGTGTTACTACAACCCGCTCCTCAGAGCAGAGATTACTCAAGATCTACCACGATTCCATATATCTGGGGTGCATCCGAAAAATTGACAGAATTCTTAAGAAAATACAACCTTACAACCACTTACAGATCACATAAGAAATTGGCATCTCTTGTCTGTTCCACCAAAGACCAACCACATCCCTTAGACCAGTGTTTCTCAAAGTATGGTATGCGTACCCCCGGGGGTACACGAAAGGTCGTTAGGGGGTACGTGGCAATTTTCAGCTATGCATAATTAAAGGAGTCATATTTTTCAACAAACAGTGCAATTAGAGACAACCGGAATAAAACGGCACTAACTAATGAATCACATCTCCTCTCCAACAGAAACTGCTATATAGACAAAGCAAAACCATATGTTTCCAGTGGAACATATGGTTTTGCTTGATACTACCCCCTTCGTTAACGTGTTAAAACTAAGAAATATATAGTGAATGTGTTTCAGATATTATGAATTCGGTTGAAGGGAATTAGCATTTCAACAGTTGAGTTGAAATGCTAATTGGTCTTTGGTTCGCGCAATCTTTTGTTAATACCGCACCAATCATATGCAGTTCTTCGCTGCTCTACGTTTCTCAAGTCTTGTAAATTACTAGTAATTTTTGCTTGAAATAATGGGAAAGAAGATGATGCTATTTGGGTAGATGACTTTGACAATGCACACAAAGAAACTGTTCTTGATGCCAAAAGTAGTGATAGCGAGTAGGAGCTAATTGGTAAGTCGCACCATTTTCAGTTTTTTTTTTCGAAAACTTTAGTTTCCAAAAATTCCCACACGTATCTCGCAACATGATTTTTTAGCTTTAATTTTGGGAAAAAAGTTCGAGTTATATTCGAGTAAATACAGTATTTTTTTTTTTTTGCTTTCAAATTCTTACAAATGGATCATTGGTTAAAGATTGGATTTATGAAACCCCCAAAAGAGAGCAATATAGCAAATACAAGTAGCTGTAAGCAACAAGAAAACATTGATATTGCATCTAAATCAAATGAAATTGATGAGTGTGTCGTCTGACATATCTAGAGAACCAGAATTTAAAAATAAATCATATTTTTTGTTTACATGAATATATGAATTCAAATAAAATAGATATTTAATTTTAATTAATATTTTAAATTAATTTATTAATTTTAATCAGTTTTTTAAATTAATTAATTATTTTTTTAAATTAATGAATTTATTTTTTAATTAATTAATTAGGGGGTACTTGGTAATAATGAAAATTTAAGAAGGGGTATGCAGATATCTGAAGTTTGAGAAACACTGCCTTAGACCTACCAGGTGTTTAACAGGTTTCTTGCAGTTGTAAACTATCCTACTGTAACCAAACAGGCAGGACAACCAATTTCAGAATTTCTGAACACAAGGACTACTGTTAAGTCGGAGTGAGGTTTAAATTACAGAAAATTAAGTTTCGTATGGACGTAACATGATTCTTATGCTTTAGGAATAAATAATGATTTATCAGACTAAATAGGCACTTGTATAGTAATCAAAAATTTACTAAACAGAGAATTATTTAGTTTTATGTTGTCTTGTATTGTATTGTAAAGTTTTATAATATACTAAGCTGTTTAATCGTTACTGCTCTGTAAGTACCTAACAATTGCTGGGAAAGAAAAAGTGGGCCATTTTGCATTATTCCATAATGCGAAATGGCTGACTTCTGTAACACGTACTACAGTGCACTGGTATATCCTTTAGTAAGCATGGTGCCTCCCCCCCTTCAACTACTACACTCCATAGGTTGCACGAGGATTCCGCGTGCGGTGATGAGTGCTGAGTGATGCTAAGGAAGCTTGACGTAGAAGTCGATGGCATAGCAGAAAGGAGTGGTGCAGAGTTTAAAAGAGAATGTAATGCCGAAGGAAGGGCTCTTTTTTTTTTTGCTGCTGTTCGAGTGTTCCTGTGCCCTCGTAGGTCCGGCTGGTGTGGAGCCTTCATGTGGTGTTCCTTTTGTTCGATGAGGTTCCGAAAGAATGATTCGGAAGCCTACCAGTCCAGCAGACAAGAATTGCAGAGATTTTCCGATGTAAGGTGCAGAAGGAATCCGTAAAGAATATCCTGAAAATGTGGGAAGTGAAATAGGCGTCGAAGGTGAATATGTAAACAAGATTAGTGATGAGGCCAGAGTAACATGCCAGCAATTAGTAAAGTACATTTTTTTATTTTCTTTTTTTTAAATTATTTGTATTTTTTTTATTTACAAGTGGAAATGTGTAGGAAGATTAATTGTAAATGCTAGGAGAGACTCTAGAGACTGTTTCATTGATTAATTGTGAAACGAAGAGAATAATGTATGTAAGATAATGCAACGGCCAGTATCTGGAAAGTAGTTCCTAAATGAAAGAGATAGAGAAAGTTATTGTATGAAATATTTTTGTGAGAGATTGTAAGGAGAATTAATTATGTCTGCTATATAATGTGAATAGAATTATTGGATATAATATGAATGGAATTAATGGATTAGAGTAACATAACAAGTGTAAATGTTTAGATATCATGAATAAGATTCTCAGATTGCAATCCATAGGAGAGATTGAGTAATTGTGAGCTAAAATGCTAATTCTCTACCTACTTTTTAATTGCTTCTTTAATTTAGTGTTATAAGGTGTACTACATGTCTTTACTTGAATTAAATGTTTTGTTTAAAGTCTAAATGCTGTCTTGCCTGAGATTTGTACCTACTGCACTTGCTCATAAAATTTGCGAGCCTTAGCGGGAGGATAGATAGTAATAGGCCATGACTGCAGATATGAGAATTATAGTTGATAAGAATGAATGCTGACTGTGTTCTAATTCCTTGGTGATACAAGCTTTGTCAAATCTAGGATTCAGGGTGGCGCAGCAGAAAAGAATAAATTTCTCTGAGTCTGAATAAGGAATTAGAACCACTGCTGAGACAGAGGAATAGGCATCTGCCATTAGCATTTCCTTTTTCTCACAAACCAACAGCTTCACACTTGTCAGTAATTCGGCCTGAATTAAGTTTGAGTTAAGTGAAATAGATAAAGTTTTAAGCCAGAAGATATTAGATAGTAATAAGGAAAGGATAAGAAGGAATTATAAAGGGAAAAGTAGTACAAGGTACATATATATAAAGAATTAAAGAGTTAACTAACGGAAGTGAGATATAAGTCTAAATAGATACAATAAGAAATAAGTAAAGGATAAAAAGGACGCGACATATATAGATAATTACGTAACACTACATCTGGTTCCACCATTACAGCAACTCAGGACTTGCTGACCATGCTTTGGGCACCCACAGGATATTTTGGAAGACAATCATTCCATTACACCACAGCAAATGCAAATATGAAAGGCTATTCCTCAAATCTGCATCATCTATGAAAAACTTTCCAAACCTCGACAAATTTGGATGCATGAGTTTGCCCCAAATTTGAGAAGCATTCATCCTAAGATCTTCAGCCCATTTGCTAAGACTACCCAATTTAACCCATTAGGAGAACTCTAGGCCCAAATTCCATAGCCTTTCTTCATCCTTATTTGCCCAGTGTTAGTGCATTTGTACACATATTATTTTTTTTAAATTTATTATTATTATTACGGGCCACTCCAGGGAATCCTTAGACTCATCGAGGGTGGCCCTAAACATTATGTCCGCACAACTATTCGACATTCTCACAGTATCTATCATACCTTGCCTTGAACTCACTCGCTGTCATAGCACCAACAACAGACTCTGGCAGCTTATTCCACTCTAAAAGTAAAGAACCCAGCTCTAACACCCTTGCTAACCACACTCTTGCCCAGCTTCCATAGGTGTCCCCTAGTTCTCCCACCACCAGTCCTGATCTCAAAAATATCTCTGAATTAATCCTATAGAAACCCTTTAGCAATTTGTATGTCTCAATCATATCTCCCCTATTCTGCCTATCAACTAATTTCTGCAACCCACAAATCTTCAACCTGTTCTCATAAGGTTCATTCCATAGACCTGCTATCATCTTGGTCACTTGCCTCTGGATCCTCTCCACCTCCTTCCCCATCAAGAAGAAACCTAGGTGACCAAATCTAGGCAAAATAGTCTAGATGAGGTCTTATCAAGGCTCGGTACAGAGGAACAATAACTTGCTTGTCTCTCCTCATCAAAGTATTTTTCAACAACCAAGTGAGTTGATGAGCTGATTTAGCCAATTTTTCAATGTGTCCCCTAAACTTCATCTCCCTATCCACCAACACTCCCAAGTCCCTGGCCTCATCAATCACCTGGAGTACAGTTCCACCAATGTGGTATACTGCTACTAATCTTCACCCCAACATGCATAACCTTACATTTTGTCACATTAAATTGACATTCATTCTCCTTATCCCAGAACTCCAATCTATCCGAATCATCCTGCAAGATTTTGATATCTTCTGCATTCACTATTGCCCTACCCAACTTTGCATCATCAGCGAACAAGTGAACTGTTCCTCTTAGATCCTTCCCATGTGGTATCCATTAGAATTCCATGTGGTATCCTGTCAAAGGCCTTAGCCAGGTCCAGCAGTATCACTATAAACCCATCCCTTATCCAGTTCAGCCATCACTGTGTTATAAAACTTGAGAAAGTTACTGAGGCATGATCTACCCTTTACAAAGCCATGCTGTCCCCCATACAGTATCTCATTTTCATCAATCCATTCCTGTATTTTTCCCTTGACTACTTTCTCCAAGACCTTGACAACGACTCCTGATATGCTGATCGGTCGGTAATTTGCAACAGTAGTCTTGGATCCACCTTTATGCAGTGGAACTATTTTCCCCTCTTTCCACACCTTCCGGACTAAACCAGACCCGAGACTCAGATTAAACAACATAGTGAAGGGCACTGATAATTCTTTAGCCGCTTCACGTAAAACCCATACTGGTATACCATCCAATCCAACAGATGTATTCACATTAAGGTTCTGTAATAGATTATTCACCTCCATTTTATGCATCACAGTTCCCTTATAAACTAATGGTTCCTTCATTTTTTCAATGTCACCACCTGGATGATATCCTCTTGCAAAGTGCTCACTCAGTAATTCCACTATATCGACTAATTCAGTGACCTCCTTACCATCGGCATTCCTTAAAATCATTCTGCCGTGTACAGTTTTTTTTTTTTTTTTTTGCTTGCAGCATATTGAGAGAACTGTTTAGGATTCTCTTTAGCTTGCATAGCTAGTTTCCTTTCATAATCCGTCTTTGCTTTTTTTACCACACTCGTTACCCTTCTGGCCTGCGCTTTATACCATTCGTGTTCCTGCAGGTCACCTTTCTCTTTAAATTCCCTCCACAGTTGTTTCTTTTTCTGCAGCTGAAGCTTAATGGTGTTATTCATCCAATTAACCCCTACTTGTTTTACTATTCGGACCCTAGGTATACAATCAGCCATCTCTCTCTATGTTCATTGGGCATCTACAGATGCCATATGATCACCCCGATGCTCGGTGATGTTGCACACCAGGTCTCGCCATGTAGTCCTGTTGTTTGGTTTTCTGGCAGCCTCAACTCTCTGAAGATTAGTCACTCCACACACACCATCCATCCATCTCATTGATGGTCTACCCCTGCCTCTTTTTCCAGGAACTTTACCTTCTATTACTGTTCTGAGAAGTCCTCCTTCCATCCTTTCTATGTGTGCAAAATATTTTAACTTTCTTCTGTCGATATCCTTAAGGAGCCTTAAAGTTCTACTAATCTTTTCTTACACCCATTCATTTGTATGCCTTTCAGTATATGATATTCTCAACAGCCTTCTGTAACACCACATCTCAAAAGCAGATATCTGTTTCTTATCTGACTTCTTTAGGTTCCAAGTCTCGCATCCATAAATCGCTGTTGGAAAAACAACTGCATCTAAAATCCTGAACTTTGTTCCCATGGAGCTAGATCCATCCTTCCAGATTTTAGCAGGTCTCTGACTGTTGTTTTAGCCATTCGTAACCTTTTTCTGATATCTTCTGAACAGCAATTCTTCACATTAATAATGGATCCCAGGTACTCAAACTTGCTGACTTCCTCAATTCTTTCTCCATTAAGATACACTTGTTTCTCAAGAGCTTCTCTGTTTGTTTTTCCTTTGAGAACCATGATCTTTGTCTTGCTAGAATTGAGTTGAAGTCCTCCGTTATTACTGATCTTGTTAACTTTGTCAAGAATTAGTCCTAGTTCTTCCATGCCATTACAAAGGAGTACTGTATCATCAGCGTACCTCAGATTACTGATCAATCTACCTCCTATCATAATTCCTGTCCTGAGCTCATCCAGTGCTTCACGCATGATGTCCTCTGCATATATACTAAACAAGTGAGGAGAAAGTAAACATCCTTGTCTAACTCCTTTTCCATCTTGAAGCCAGTCAGTCAATACAACACCTGTTCTTACTGTGGCTTCTTGCTCCTTATACAAGTTGGCTATCAACCCGATAGTGTGTTGAGGAAAACCCATTCTTTTCATTACTTCCCACAGTTTCACATGCTCAATACAGTCAAAAGCTTTAGAGTAGTCTAAGAAACACATTACCAGAGGGAGTCTGAATTCTTTATATTTTTCTATGATCTGTCTAAGGCAAAGGATCTGATCTCTGGTGCCCCTACCTTTCCTAAAACCTGCTTGTTCCTCGGCATCTCTGCCTCAACTTTGGCCTCAATCCTATTTAGCATGATCTTTAATAATCCCATGCAAGCAAAATCAAACTATTACTTCTATAATTCTTGCATGCCTTCATATCACCTTTCTTGTGTAGTGGTATGAAAACTGACTTCTTCCAGTCTCTAGGCCATGATCCTGTCTCCCATATCCTTGTAATCAATCTATGAAACACTCTTATCCCTCCATCCCCTGTGGCCTTAATTAACTCTGCTGGGATTTCACCTGCACCTGGGGCCTTTTGCTGTTGAGCTGCTTTGTTTTTCCTTTGAGAACCATGATCTTTGTCTTGCTAGAATTGAGTTGAAGTCCTCCATTATTACTGATCTTATTAACTCTTTCAACTTCATGCCTAAGTGGAGAAGGTTCCAAATCAAAATTTTCTTGGTGGTAGGACTCCACATTTTCTTTATCCACTCTGCTGTACAGTTCCTCACAGTATTCTTTCCATCTGTTTTTGATTTCCTCCATTCTTGTCTTTGATGACATTCAATTTAGGCTTAAACTTGTGCTTTAAGTCACGAACTAAATAAAACATCTTTTTATAATTATGCCTTCTCATCTGGAACTCTATTTCTTCACATTCATTAGTATAAAACTTTTCCTTGTCCTGCTTGATGGCTCTTCTGATTTCTCTATGTAATCTCTTGTATTCTTCGGTCCCTGTGTCTCTTTTTTTTTCCAACTGCCTTCTTTTGATTAGTTCCCATGTTGAATCTGATGTCCATGGGTCGCTTGGTTTTCTTATTGGGCCGAGATACGTCTTCGCTGTATCCTGTATTATCATCTTGACTCCTTCCCAAAGCAGTCTCCTAAGATTGTCATACTTGCCAGCACGGTAATTCCACATATGCCCTGTCTTAATCGAAAATTCCAAACCTTTAGCCACCTCTAGGCCTTATGATCACTCTCACCAATAGGTGGCAACATGGTCATATTCATTATAGTCAAATTCTCAGATGCTATTACCAGGTCAAGCACTCTCATACCCCTAGTATTTTCAATTGCATGCTGTCTCAGATAGTTAACCCTTAATTATTGAATAAAATCCAGTTCCTTCCTCCCATGTGTCCTCTCCTCCTTCCATGAAATCTGCCATAATAATTACCCTCCTTCCACTCATTTCATCAATTTGTTTATGCATACCATCTCCACCATCTATTCCATCATCTGGTCTATAGCAGCACCCAACTGTATATTTTGTTCTGCCACTCTCAATCTCACACCAAATAGCCTCAAACGAGCTATTTTCACTATCCTGCAATACAACTTCAATTCTCCTTGGCTGCAATTCATCAGCTATCATCAATAACACTCCTCCCCCCATTTTATTCTCTCTGCCCCTCCTTAGTACACTATAACCTACACATTCTATCCCACTAACTATATCATCTTCCATCAGCCATGTTTCACTAATGCCAATAACCTGTGGCCAGGAAGAGTCAACCAAGGCCAAAAATTCTTCCTTCTTGTTCCTAATACTCCTGGCATTAGTATACATGAAATGCAGAGGTCCCTTTGTCCCACCCCTATCTTGATGCGTTATTCTAACTATCCCATTCCGATTACTTGTCCTTAGTACTGGCTCGGGTACATTATATACATTCTTACACTCAACTGTCTCACTGATGTCTGCATATCCACTTCCACCCCTCCTTGGTAGTTCCAGTTTCCCTGTTTTTGCACATCCATTTTCACTTCATTCAGCAACATGTTTTACAGTCTCCGCACACCAAATCCATTCAAATACAGGCCATCCATCGTGTATAAATCTTTTCGCCCATCAAACTCATTTCACATGTCCACGAATTCCACACCACACCGTCTGCATAACCTGCGCATAAAGTCATTTGCGATTATGGCCCTCCTAAACTCCTCTCTGTCGTACTGCTGCAACAGCCTCACTATCCTAACTCTGTCACTCTTTTCTTTCGCTACCTTTAGCAATACTTTCAAGTCCTCTCTCATAAACAATTTATCTCCTTTCAATTCATTCGTACCCACCACAACTATCAATTCTTTCACCCTCTGTTTTTGCGCTCTAATACTCTCACTTGCATCCTTAAATTTCACATCTGGTAAGTACAATTTAGTCAAATTCTCATACTCCCATCTCTCACACCTCTTAATAACAAGTCACTGTCCAACACTCTCCCTGATGATGGCAGTGTAGCATTCTCAAAATATAGGAAAGTAGTAATTAATATTTAATATATGTTGTTATTTCCAGAAAAAGTATAGTTATGAGTAACCAATGTATAAGCCTATCTACCAGAATTAGATTAGCTCTGTTTACATTTTTGTAAGCAGAGCTACAATTGAACCATTTTTGGATATTAATAATATCAAGTTCTCTAATATTCACATTGGTTCTGTAGTAGATGCCATCTTTTATAAAAAAAAAAAAAAAAAATAATAATAATTGTACATATCAGGGAAAATAGATATGTACAATTATTATTTTTTTTTATTAATCTCAAACATAAGAAGTCATAGATGTATAGTACATTAGTGACATGTATAGATAAGAGGTTAAAAAGAGATATGGAACCTATTTTTTCTCTCCTCCCTAGAGCAGGTACTGTGTTCGTGAGGATTACCTCTTTTTTTAAAAAGTTTTTCCAGATAACTGAGATGGAATGAAACCGAAAGTGGAGAATCATTATGAATAATTATAGGGACATGTTTAAGAACTTATTTTAAATAAAATTAAAGTACAATTTGACGTTTCAACCTTTACAAGAGTGTGCCGTACAGTTGTGTTAATCACCATGAAGTAATTGAAGTAGAACCATGTAACTTACACATTATTCTTCACATCCCCCACGAACCCCACAAAGTGTTGTACACTTATTGCAACGCTGCTGCATCATTTGCAATCTTCTGAGAAAAAAAGTCTTTCCCTTGTTACACGAACCAGTCCTTGGTTGCAAATATGACTTAATCTGTGGTAAATTTTGTTTCTTTCAAATGTTTCTTTAAATTTGGGAATAGGAAATGGTCAGATATGGCCAGGTCTGGCAAATAGAGTAGTTGAGGCAGACATTAAAAGCCCAAATTGTGTATTGCCTGTTGGGCTTCATGAGCAGTGTGGGCAGATGCATTGTTCTGCAAAAGCAGCACACCTCTGCTCAGTTTCCTGTTGCGTTTTTCTTCAGTACCTCTTTCAGTTCTTTTAGAGCTGTTGAATAAACTCCTGCTGTAACAGTTTCACCTTTTTTGAGGTACTTGGTAAGAAGGATTACACCATCCATATCCCAAAAGACAATGGCAAGAACCTTCCCTGCTGACTTTCGAGTTCATAACTTCTTTGTCCATGGAGAATCTTTGTGTCTCCACTCCATTGACTGTTGTTTCTCTCGGGTCATAGTGATGAAGCCATGTTTCATCAACAGTCACAATACAAGCCAAAAATTTACACCTGATTTCTCAAAATGACCCCAAATCCCTTGAGATGACAGCACATTTGCTCTTTTGGTTGGCATTCAAACATTTGGGGGGCCCACTTCACTGAGAGCTTCTGCATGTCCAGATGTAGGTGTATAATGACCTGAACTCATTACTTGGATATCCCTATTCTTTGCAATGTTTTTGACTGGTATTTTTCTGTTATCAAGGATCATGGCATGCACTGCATCTATGTTTTAAGGTGTGATCGCTGTGGAAGGTCTTCCTGACCTAGGGTCATCTGTTGTCTCGTATGTCCAGTTTTAAACTTGCCATCCATTTGGCAACTGTTGGGTATTCTGGGGCACAGTCCCCTAAACTCACACAAAATTTGGTAAATCTTGGTTGTGGATTTTTCTTGCAGCATGAAAAAATTGATAATTGTCCATGCCTCTGTGTCTGAATTTCTTCTAAACCTATGACATGTCTTCTTATATATCCTAAAAGAAAAAGAACAACTTATTACAATTTGATGAAACATGGGGGGGTTAAAGGGTTTTCAGATATGTTCTTTCTTGTGCTTATATCAGTTACTTTAATATCATTTTTGTTCTAGGTGTTTACCAGAACTTTTCACCCCCCCCCCCCATATATCAAAGTCATTTTCGGGAATACATAAATATGCACTAGATCACAAGCTACGTTGATACATACTATAGTGGGCTGAGAATAACTGCTTGGTCAACTTTTGACCATAGCCTGATCTGACTGGGAAAAAAATAAAATAAAATAAAACATAATTATCTTAGTAAAAGTACATCTGCAGTATTTGTTTCTTATAGTCTTGCTACTTTAAATTTCTATGTCCTTTATTCAATAAATTTAATTTTTTTGGTATTCACTGTGTGGGTATCCTTCTTTTTCTAGCATCATTTTTGTTGAGATTTGGTTGTTGATAAGCATTTCACAGGCTTCCTTCAATTTACGTTTGTACCATGTTTTATTTCCACTTAATCCAGTGGAAATTTCCTTCTGACATGCTGAAGGTACTTGATATGTCGTTGATGTTCTTACTATTTTGGGATTGTATTGCTGGTTCTCCCTATGTATGATAGGGTACAGGTACAGCAGATCTGATATACACCTGGCTGGGCAAGGGAGAGAGAAGAGAATCTTTAGAAGAGCTTAGTATACTTTTTATTTTCATTGGTGATTTAAATGTGGACTTAATGCTGTTATTTTTTTTTGTAGTGCATTATTTATTTTCTCAGATTATCCTGATATATAGGGAATGGTTATGGCCTTATTGCAATCTTTTATTTTTGGTTGTATTTTTGTGAAGGATACTAAGGATGGTTTTCTTGTTGTAGCCATTTTTTTATGAATTTTTTTTTTATTTCAAGTTAATTTTTCAGAGCCTGCTCATCAGAGCATATTGTTAAGGCTCTGTTTTTTTAGGATGCTAATAACACCTAGTTTCCATGTAGGTTTACGGGAGACATTGAGTTATAGACAGCCCATAGGAAGACATATCACAAGTTTATCCAGAAAAGGAAGTGTGTTATTGTTTTCGATTTCACTGGTGAATTGAAGTTTTGTTTGATAATTGTACTTTTTATTTTGTTTGTTTATTTAGGTGAAGAAACTTTAAAGTTAGGTGGCCATGGTGCCAAGCATCAAATACATCATCGACATATTTTAGCCAAACTTTGGAGTTCAAGGTCATTGAATCTAGAGCTTGTTGCTTAAAATGTTCCATATAAAAGTTAGCTATGGACAGAAAAGTAGGGAGCCCAATGCTGTACCTGTTTTTTGTAAGTAGAAACAGTTTCAGCACATGGATAACTTAACTGAAGGACATGGGTAAAGAGGAAGGGGTCTTATGTTAGAAGGAAATTTATTTTGTAAGAGAACAAATGTGTCGGTGATTGGGACATTCGTAAAAAGGGCAGTAATTTCAAAACTGGCTAATAAATCTTTGTAATTGACTGTAATGTGTTTAATTTTGTTTATGAAGCATTGTGTGTTCTTTATGTAGGAGAGGGAATGACCTACCAACTCCTTGTGCTGCTGCTGTGGATGTGTTGGCATAAGAAATTGGCATCTCTTATCTGCTCCACCAAAGACCGGCTACTTTTCCCAGACCTACCTGGAGTATACCAGGTCCATTGCAGTTGCAAACTGATCTCCTATGGCCAAACAGGCAGACAGCCAAATATCATGATATCCAAACTTAAGTATCACATCTGTTTTCACCAATACAGCTTCTCAGGACTTGCTGACCATGCATTGGACACCCACCACAGATTATGCTGGAAGAAGGCCACTTTATTATACTGCAGCAAGTGCAAACATGAAAGATTTTTCTTTGAATCAGCCTCAGCTCTGAAAAACTTCCCAAACCTCAACAAATTTTGGTGAATGAGACTGCTCCAAATTTGGATGAATGAGATTGCTCCAAATTTGGGAAGCTTGCATTCATTTTAGCCTGTTTAAGGGGCACCTTTAACACTCTAGGACCGACTTTAATTGCCTTTCTTCAGCCTCATTTACTTAGTGTTAGTGTCTGCGTGTACATATCATTGTTTTGTGCCCTGAAGATGGCAATGTAACATTGCCGAAATATAGGAAGGTACTGATTAAAGTTTTTAATTAATATTCTAGTATATGTTGTCATTTCAACTAGACACTACTGGGCACAGTTGTCTAGTTGTCATCTAGACTACTGTGCCCAGATATGGGCGGCAGGGTTTCTTCTCAATGGGGAGGAGGTGGAGAGATCCAGAGACGAGTGACCAAGATAATAGCAGGACTATGAATGAACCTTATAAGAACAGGTTGAAGATTTGTGGGCTGCAGAAATTGGTTGTTAGGTGAAAAAGGGGTGATATGATTGAGACATTCAAATTACTGAAGGGTTTCTATAAGATTATTTCAGAAGATCTTTTTGAGAATAGGACTGGTAGTGGGAGGACTAGGGGCCATCCATGGAAGCTTGGTAAGAGTGTGGTTAGCAAGGGTGTTAGAGCTAGGTTTTTTTACTTGGAGAGTGGTAAATGAGTGGAATAAGTTGCCAGAGTCTGTTGTGGGTGCCATGACTGTAAATGAGTTCAAGGTGAAGTATGATAGATACTGTGTGAATGTTGAATAGTTGTTCTTGACATGATGTTGGGCCTCCCTCGATGAGTCTAAGGACTCCTTGGAGCTGCCTGTAATAATAATATATCTGTTGAGTCTATGCTGATCATCCCCATTAATCCCCCTCCCACTGCTACTTCCATCATCCACTCTCCCTATGCTATGTCTCCCTGTCCACCTACACTCTTCCTGTTTTCTCTCTTCATCTCTCAACTACTACTACTACTGTTTCTATTGTCAAGCTCTTCAGTACCACTCTCCTGATCCTTCACTTGACCTCTTACTTCAGATCTCTTTCTTGCATCACACATGCACTTTTATCTAGCAACAGTTTTTCCAGTTCGCGCACTCCAAAGTCATTTAAATGCAATCTGCCATGTCTGTATAATTCCATTCTTCCCTCAAATACATGACATACATCTACAAACTGCACTTCCTTCTCCTAACACAGCTCATGTGTTAGTTTTGTCAGAATTTGTGTCAGTTATTGCTGATGTCATTAAACAAGAATTAGTTAAGGAAATCAAAGATTCCATTAAAGTGAGTCTTCTTGTAGATAATTCTACAGATATTTCAAATCAGAAGGAACTTGTTTTTTATATGAGATACATAGATAAAAATCAGAAACTGCAAGAGGCATTTGTTTCCATAATTTCTTTTCAAAACTCAACAGCTTCTGGATGTACAATATGAAATGAGTAAGTTATTCTTGCCATGGAAGGCTGGTAATCGATTAGTAGGTATTGGAACAGATGAAGCAGGAAACATGCTAGAAAAAAAACAATGAGCTAGTGGCAAAATTAAAGAGAGACGTGCCAGATCTTATATCAACACATTGTACTGCATATAATTTGAATCTAGCTGTTTTAACTTCTTTTAAACTAAGTGAACATTGTCAGAAACTAAGGATATGTTCCCTTAGTTTCTGACAATGAAACCGCAATTGAAAAATTCTATACCTTTTACCAGAATTCACCTAAAACACTGAAATAATTGGGAAAAGTAGCAGCCATGTTACAAACAAAAATCCTGAATTTCAAGTATTTGCATTCAGATACTTGAACAGAGTAGGTGCACTGACTGCATTTGTTAACAACTATTCTAGAATGCTAATTCATTTGGAGAGAATAAGAAAAGGGGATGATGCTGCAATCAAAAAACCTGTTAAAGAAAATTAAGATATATTGCTTTTTCAAGAAGAATCCATTTCTCTCAGATTTTTAAACTTGATTCAAACTACTGTTACTGATTTTTCAAAGGTAAACTTACTAATAAGACACACAGCACCATGTGGACAGTACCTTGAATTTTCATTCAAGGTACTGAAAGAAATGAGAGAAGCTCTATAATCTTTTCAGAGGAAATTTTTAGATTACATAAATAGTATAGGTGTGTATAATGGTATTGAGATAATGTGTGCAGACAGTTATTTGAATGTTGAAGGAAAAATACAAATAGATGAAGGAATAAATGCATTTGATAAGATTTAGTGGAAAATGAATCAGAAATTGCCAAAGATATCGCAGTATTTGATGCATTTACCTGTACTGAAGATCTGGAAGATTTTGGGAAAGAAGAAACGAAGATTTTGGGTAAACATTTCAAGAAATATTTTGATGATAATGAAGAAATTTTCAACAAATTTAGTGAAAGAGTGATATGAATTCAAAGATTTGGGGAATAATTTAAATATAGGAGACCTTTTTGAAAAAACAATTAATAATAAGTTCAGGTTCTATTTTTTCAAACCTGCTTGAAATTGTAGCCATTATACCAGCAAGTATCATTGTGTGAACAAGGCTTTAATCAAATGAATCGAATAAAAGGGAAGTTGAGGTTATGAATGCATGACTTATTGGTAATACATATGAATTACCCTTCTCTGCAAGATTTTGTTCCAGATAAGTTGGTTGGTTGTTAAGTGGTATTTTGCAACCAAGAAAAGTCTCATTAGAAGTCATCCGAAGTCATTTTGTAAATGAGCCGTGCTGTGGCATACATTTTAAACCTACGTTCAAGGAAAGACTATTTCTGTGTAATTACTTGTAACGTGTAGTAAGAAATAAAGAATGTATTACTTTATCAAAGGAACACGTAAGACCACAGTAATAACTTTTAATTAATAAAGGTACAGATATTTCATACTACTAAAACTAATAGTACATCTTCAGTATGTACTATTAGTTTTATCATCAGTGTCACACCAACAGTTATAGGAATGGAATACAAGTAACGAACATTCGGTGGATCACCTATTAAATACAATTGTTGCTGCGTGCTAGGAAATGATAAAAAATAATAATTAATCTTTAAGATAATTGGTTTTTTATTTACATAAAATAAAAGTATCCCAGATCTTTGAGAGAGAGAGAGAGACAATCATTTCGATTTAAATTCGGTCAGTGTAAAATAGCTTCACAACTTTCTTTAAAAAGACGTTCATATTTTAACCTGCATCTATGGAGGAGAATAGTTTTATCCCACTGGATATTATGAGTATTGTTAATACTGTGTTGTGCTAGACCAGACTTCTGAGGTTTGTTGTATTCAATATAATATTGATGTTCCTTAATAAGAAATAAAAATATAAGAAAAATCGCATTCACATGGTATTTGGTAAACGTCAGCCAAAGATAGAGATGACAGTTTATCTTTTGTAGAAGGCAATAAAGAGGAAATTTTGTTGATAGGAACATACGTGGGAATTAGCTGGTACTTTTTCAAAATTCTACCCATAGGTACTGAGATTCCTGGAATGTAAGGGATTGGAACTCTGCGGATTGTTCAAGAAACCTTAGGTATTGGAACATCAGATTCAATTATCTGTTGGATTTGATTGGGGTTGTAATTATTCGATTCCATTAACTTTTTAATGAATTAAAGTTCTTGTTATAAGATTACTGGAGAAGAGCAAACTTTATGTGTTCTATTAATTAGAGATTTAAGAATGCCAAATTTTTGAGATGTGTGGTGAGCAGACTTTTTATGAATGTATCTGCCAGTAAATGTGGGCTTGCGAAAGATGCTTGTAGATAAGGTACCAGAAGAAGTTCGAGTAAGGAGGATGCCCAAGAATGGTAAAGTACCAGAATTTTCTTTTTCCATGGTGAATTGAATACGTGGGTGAAGGCTATTTATCTGTTGTAGAAATGTGGAAAGGCTCATCTTCAGTATGTGACCAAATGGCAAAAACATCATCGACATAATGATACCAAAGAGATGGTTGAGGATGAATGGATGAAAACATAGTGTCTTCGAATTGTTTCAAAAAATAGTTTGCCAAAGGTGGAGACAGAGAGCTACCCATGGCAGTACCTTCAACTTGTTTGTAGATTTTGTTTTTCCAGCTGAAATAACCTGAATGGATAACAAATTCGAAAATCTTTACGATATCTGGAGGGTAATCTTCATATAATAATTTGACAGTGTCGGCTAATCGAATATTGGTAAACAGAGAAACAATGTCGAAACCGACTAACAACTCAGGCTCTTTGATTTTTATATCCTTGATTTTTTTTTTTTTCCAAGAAAATTTTGAATTTTTTATTTTATACAAAGTAACAATGTATTACTTTGTTTTGTCATCAATCATAACATTTAGTTTTTTAAAAAATATTACCTATGACAATATTTATATAAAACTGACCAATTACCTACTCACGAAACCAATGAAAATATCCGAAAACTGATTGACTCAATAGATGGGAGAAAAAGGGAAAATATTCTGACAGTCATCAGAAGAAGACAGATGAAATGGTTCAGACATGTGGAGAGGGCTAATGGCATTCCAAAGCAAACCCTAGAAGGAATCGTTCTGGGATCAAGGGTTAGGGGCTGACCTCGATTAAAATGGACTGATAAAATCAAAAAATGGACAAATTCCTCCCTTTCTCACCTGACATCAAGAACAAGAGACCGAGACGACTGGAGGAGGCTAGCAAAGAGTATCACCTACCAGCCATGAATGACCCAACGGTTCATTTAGGACTATGGGAGAAGAAGACCAATTACCTTGGGCGAGTAAATTTTTTTTTGTGGCTATTAGATTTAAGTTGCAGTTCTTGAGTCCTGCTTATATGTATAATAGATTTCCAACCTTTTGTGGGTGGGATTAATCTAATAAAATCTGCAAGTCTTCAAGAATCTTTAGCGAAATTAGATGAGTGTTGCTACAAATTTGGTATGAACATAAAAAGAGAAAACATCAACTGCCTTCTTGATATTGTACCCGTGAAACAAGTTTCACATTTCTGCTATGCATTTACAATTTTTAGTGAAGATGGGCAAATTAAATTGGTGATATTTTTAGTGAAGATGGCAAAATAAATATAGAAATAAATGACAGGATTAATAACACTGTGGGATGAAAAGCCAATTGAATAAATGTATGTGGAGCAAGAGAGAAATCAGTCAGAAGACCAAGAATGTCCAAATCAATTTTATATGGATTGGAGAAATAGGTTAGAAAACAGTTTATCAAAACTTATGACCATAGATTTATTAGAATTCTGAGAAAATTAGGAGAGTGCATCACACACACACATATGCTGTATGTGATGCTGTTATGTTAAAAATGAAGATATCAAACTAATTTAAATATTCGTAAGATTCAAGAAGTGTAAGCTCCACTTATCTAAGATGATATGATCTCTTAAAAGGAATAAGGGAGGACCAAAAAGTAGGTTATTGATGTAATTAGGAGTGTTTGAAATAAGATTGACATAAGAGTTGATCAGGTCAGAGACATGACAAGTAATAGTTCACTTTGAAATTTTAATGGAAACTAGTTATGAAATATTGTGTTGGATTGTCATAATACTGGTACATTTTCTTGAGGGCATCTCCAAGAAAGATGATGATTTCTCAACTTATGCTTGCATAAATCTTTTCTGGAAAACACTGACTATGGAAATTCCTTTGTAATTCTTTACATGAAAACCTATAATCAAATATTGCATTTGATCATACAGTACTTCTCATTTTATGAATTGGTACAATGAGAGAGTTCTACTACAATTATCTGGATTTGACTTCCTAACACCTTCTATTGTGAACCTTTTATACATCAAAATTTATGCATTTTAAGGTGAATAATGTTTACTTTGTTCTCTGACTTTTTTTTTTCCGCAAGGATATTTCAGTACTGCTAGTACTGAAATATCCTTTGACTGCATTCCTCTTGGATTTTTATTCTTTCCACTGTTTCTAACTTTTTTCATTAGCCTTTAGAACATTTTATCATTTTCTTGATATTTATATTTTATATTCTTCTCAAAATGTTCCCTGACTTTAAGTTTTTATTATTTTTTTTTAAGTGTCTCACACCCATGAAAGGTTGTAAACCTATAGTATAGTAAATGTGTTTTTTATTTAAGTATAAAGAGCTAATAAGCTTCATTTCGGCAATGAAAACATTACTTAAATTAAGGGGATATTAAATCCCGCATAGTTTTAAAACCGAATAAGAAACTCAAAGATCGGAATCAGAGTAACTCTCTGATTCCGATTCAGCTACTCACTGATGAAGCCTCAAAAAAGGCTGAAACCGGTCTGGGTAGTGACCTCCCTCCATAATGTAATAACAGCATACATTTCCTAGGAAATGTGTTTTTACGTTATGGAAAATACCTAAGAATAGCGATCTGAACTTCCTCCACCTTTGCAACGAGTTGCCCGGTATTGTACTACGTACTAGGATCACTTGCATTGGCTAACGCTAGTGTCGCCGATACTTTATAGTTTACTATATTCGGCAAGAAACTCTCTGATTCCGATCTTTGAGTTTCTTATTCGGTTTTAAAACTATGCGGGATTTAATATCCCCTTAATTTAAGTAATGTTTTCATTGCCGAAATGAAGCTTATTAGCTCTTTATACTTAAGTAACTTAATGGTTGCACCTGTTTGGAAAACTCGTTCGCAGAGTACATAAGTTCTTTTCGCTATACACTTTGGTATTAGGTCTAGCTACTCACTGATGAAGCCTCAAAAAAGGCTGAAACCGGTCTGGGTAGTGACCTCCCTCCATAATGTAATAACAGCATACATTTCCTAGGAAATGTGTTTTTACGTTATGGAAAATACCTAAGAATAGCGATCTGAACTTCCTCCACCTTTGCAACGAGTTGCCCGGTATTGTACTATGTACTAGGATCACTTGCATTGGCTAACGCTAGTGTCGCCGATACTTTATAGTTTACTATATTCGGCAAGAAACTCTCTGATTCCGATCTTTGAGTTTCTTATTCGGTTTTAGAACTATGCGGGATTTAATATCCCCTTAATTTAAGTAATGTGTTTTTTATATTTTTAGTATGTTTTAAATTTACATTTTTTACATAATCTGGAAATCCAGCTCTGGAGACCACATGTGAAATTTATTTAAGGCACTTCAGCTCAGTAAGCTGGGTGGTGGTTTCACACTGTACAGAGAAATTCATCTCATGATCACTAACATCCATGCTCATGGAGGATTTAAACCTGCAGCCTGTTGGTTAGAAAGCAGACATGCTAACCACTTGGTTGACCAGGCTTGCAAAGTTAGCAGAGTTACACAGACTTTCTTATATTTTTCTATATTCTCTTAAGGAAACATGCTAACCTAATTGCTGGGAACTTTCATTATGATTTCTTTTTTTTTCAGGACTATTTCTTTAATGTGTTCATGACAGGTACACACATGTTGTGTCATTCATTACTTGTTCATGGGGCAGGATGCTACAAATCACCTTGTACTTCTGGTTTGCCATTTTTTGGGTACACTATAAATCATTTATGTGTACTTTTAGAGAAACCAAAGTGATATTAGAAGAGAAGAGACTATTTGCTTCCTTAACTTATTAACTGATAAGAGAAATTCTATAATTGTAGAATTTTGACATACAAGTTGCAAATGTGTAAACATGTGCCCCTTCCCAAAGCAAAAGGGTCATTTTCCAAAGCCAAATGAGCAACTGCCAGATATGCAACACGTGTGAAACATAGCCCAGTGTGAACATGTTTAACTTTTGTACTTGTAGGCAACTTTACCACATGCTACCATGGGTGAATCAGTCATTGCTTTCTCTGAGATCTGCTTCTTGTTTGTAAACTCTCACTTTTCCTTCAACAATATTCATATATATATATTTCAGCCTGCACTGCATATCAAACAATTTTGTAACTTTGATTCTTTTTTTGCACTTTTTTTACATATTTTTCTTTTCAGTTAGTCTCGAACCTTCTGTAACACTAAATCAGCAGAAGAAAAAAACTATTATCAGTCTGATTCCAGTTACTGACACCTAAAGGAAGTTTTCTAGGCTGTTTTTCAGCTGGTATAGAGTCAATCAACACTAATACCTGTTAGGGTTAGAATAGTAGATGATGGCATTTGGCTGCTGTTCTTTTATCACTCAATAAGTGTACAAATCATTGGGAGAGAAGTGAACTGTAAGTAATGATTAAGGATGGAAATCACTTGTCTGCCGACTTCCAAAAGTTAAGGTTAAAAAAAAAAAATTCTGCCTACTCCCTCTAAGGAATAAAAGGCATTCATTATTTTTTTTTTTAATGCAATATTGATCTTTATCATAATATACACCAGATATCAATTGAAATTTTCTAAACACTTGTATTATTAGTATTACATGACTCCTCTATGGAGCCTGTAAACTAGGGATGCATAGACTGTAGACTGCATGTGGCCCTGTGTTGATTTGCTGGCGGCCCACCTCGGCGTGTATTATTTTAACTTTAACAAGTTACATGATAGGTAATTTTTAAAAATGGTACATGCGCAAAGCAAAGTAGCTGTGACGTCACGATTGCCTGTCTACTTACGATAATCAGTTAGTAATAATGTTAACAAATTTTATAATTCGTCTATTTGTCATATGAGTATTTTGTTTTCGTAGGTGCGGGTACTACAATTAATTATCACCCCTAGGAAATGGTAAAAAATAAATTCTACACTGGATAAAGCAGGGCCAACTAGGAAACACAAACTACAGGATGAAAAACGGCAGTTTCAGGATAGCTGGACCGAAAAATATGGTTTTGTGCAATCGTTTAATAATATTGTGTGCTTGATTTGCAAAAGTGCTGTAGCCATACCAAAAGAATACAATATAAGGAGACACTATGAAAGTCTGCATTCTACATTTTCACATCTACCCGAAGAACTATGTAAACAAAAGATTTCATTTTTGAAACAGAAATTGACAGGTCAGCAAGTGATGTTTACAAAACCTATTCAAGATTCGGAAATCGCAACAGAAATAAGTTTTGAAATATCTTGCCTTATAGCAAAAAAGTGCCGACCATTTACAGACGGAGATTTCGTTAAAGATTGCCTTGAGATAGGTGCTAAAAAAATTGTCTTGAATCAGCCAAAAATGTTGAGAAAATTCAGTTAAACAGGATGACTGTGCAAAGAATTACTGTAATGTCAGAAAATGTAAAGGACCAATTAACATCTTATTCAAATAAATTTGCCTATTTTTCATTAGCTATTGATGAATCAACTGACATTACTTCCACAGTCCAGTTGTTAATATTTGCACGTGGAATAACGCAAGAGTTTGAGGTAAGTGAGGAGCTGATTGGAATGAGTTCATTGTCAGATCAAACGAAAGGTAATGACATGTTCATTGGGCTTTTGGAACAGTGTTCCAAAATTGATTTAGATCTGACAAAATTATCAGGTATCACGACTAATGGAGCTCCTTCCATGATAGGAGCTAATTCTGGATTGGTAACATTATTGAAACAGCATTTGGGACGGCACGACGATGAGTTGATGCAATTCCACTGTATAATCCACCAGGAGAGCTTGTGCCCTAAGAAACTTGGATTTGAACATGTCATGAAAGTTGTGGTTTCAATGATTAATTTTATAAAATCCTGTGGCCTTAATCACCGACAATTTAAAAAGTTTCTTGAAGACATTGAAAGTGAATATGGTGACTTAATTTTTTACAGAAGTGAGGTGGCTAAGTCGTGGACAAACATCGGAGCTGTTCCTAAATTTAATTGATGAAATTGAAATCTTCATGACTGAAAAAACAAAAACGTCCCTGACAAAAAAATCCGGATTGGTTATGTGACTTAGCCTTTCTGGTTGACATTGCTAATCATTTAAATATGTTAAATACGTGACTTCAGGGCAAAGATCAATTGCCCTGAAGTTGCGTATTTAACGCGACTTCAGGGCAATTGATCTTTACAGCCACGTTTTGTCTTTTCAGTGCAAGTTAAATTTATTTCAAATCCAACTGAAGTCAGGGAATTACATCCATTTTCCTAATTATAAGAAAGTTTCTGAAAATTTCAATGTCAACTTCAAAACTGTGTATGTTGAAAAGATTGATAACTTGATATCAGCCTTCAAGGATCGGTTTTCTGATTTTAAAAAAGTGAAATCTTTGCCAGATTTATTTAGCAATCCTTTTCCCTTTTTTTCCCGAAAATGCACCCGAATCAGCACAGCTTGAACTCATCGACTTTCAAAATGATGAGAGCCTGCGAAATAAATTTAATGAAGGCAATTTATTAAACTTCTATCGTTGTGTCGATAAAAACAATTATAAATGGTTGCTAGATAATTAATGCATTAAAACGTGCAAGCCTCTTTGGCTCAACATATATTTGTGAACAAACTTTTTCAGTCATGAATATTAACAAATCGAAAAATAGGAACCGCTTGACTGATGAAAATTTAGAATCAATTTTGTGGTTGGCTACTACAAAACTTGAACCAAATATCAAAAGAATTGTCAAATCAATGCAATGTCACGCATAAAATTAAATTCACTTACTTTTTATTACTTTTTTTGTAACAATTATGATAGGTATAAATAAAATAAACAATATATGGTAGATAACTTAAAATTTTTTTTTGGCAGCCCTCCCATAAGTAACAGCAGAACTATGTGGCCCTCGGCCTTAACAAGTTTGTGCATCCCTGCTGTAGACCCATTACAGGAGGCTACTCTGCACTGCTTAGTACTATACCAGCTACTGCCCACACTACACAATCTTTCATAACAATGCATTCCCACTGTTTTCACTACATCATCTATCACCCACTGCATAGTATTTTTGTTTGTTAATTGCATGTGTTATCTGGATAATTTGCCTATTTGCAGGAATGAACAACTATATAGGAGGAATAAGATCTTATTAGCTCAGTATGAGATTGGATAACTTGCCTTCATTTGAAAAAAGTCGGTATAAAGATTTTTCTTGTCACTAGAAGAATTGAACTCCGGTCTTTTTTCCAGTAGAAGAGTGCATGTCCTGTCACTCTTCCAAATGTGATATTTGTGGAGGTGCAGTGGATATCCAGGACCAATCTGAAGGTATTGCAATCTTCAGTGGTTGACTTTCTTGTTTTGACAAAATGGTAAATACTGGCTAGTTTCCTTTATAAGAAAACTACCTTGTTGCTTTTTAGCATTTTGCACACAAATTTTCCTTGAACGCTTCTGTATCTGGGATTCATTTGCTACTCTGCTGTGTTTTACAATATGAACCCATTCAGCCCTTTTCTTTATCAGCTACCTTTTCTAATGCTTAAAACAATTTCTCTACGTCTTTGAACTTTTAGTAGAATAGGTACAAATAATGCTGTTTTAAGAAAAATAAAGTATCAGGATAGAGTAAATAATTCAGTAAATGAGAATTTTGCATTCTCTCAAGGATAAAAGCTAGATAATAGGGTAGGAATGGGGAGAACTGACCAGAGTTTCTAATCTAATGTTCAGTCCTTCATCTTCTTGCGGTGCATTCCATTAGTAAGTATCCACCTGAATACCTGAACAAACAAGGATGGGCTGACAGTTTGGAATTTAGATGATCAAATTGTATTCTGTATTGGGTTAAACCAAAAGCAGTATGATGGTACAACATGATTAAATCCCATGTTGGCTGGAGCATTACCCAGTTAAACAAGGCTCGCTTGTTTTCATCAGGAAATCAGGGTAAATGTGAAAAGTAAGCTACTGGAAAACAAACTCAAACCTCATCAACAGAATTCAAGATAGGCACCATTAGCAGTACCACATTGATATAATTAGTATTACCAAAATACAGCAATAGGGACTGACGGAATATCAGCACGTGTGCTAAAAGAGTGTTCAGCTGAACTGGCTATTCCTTTGAACCAGGTTGTTTAATGAGTCTCAGAACAGGAAAGATTCTGCAGGAATGGAAAGAATGTATGGTAATTCCATTGCACAAAGGTGATGCAAAGACCGATGTATCCAACTATTGACCAACTAGTATCTCAGGAGTGGTGGTGAAGATTTTGGAAAAATTGGTTGTTGCAATGAGCAACATGGATTCACTAAGGGAAGGTATTGTTTTAGCAACTTGCTGACATTCTATAAGTGTTATCAATTGAACTAGACAAGGAGAATGGATACAAAATGATAGTTTTGGATTTTGCTAAGGCTTTTGACAGAATATAGCATGGTAGACTGTTGCATAAATCAGAGAATGTGGGTTTGGGTTGTAGAATATTAGCATGGATAAGAGGATGGCCGACTGACAGATATCAAAAAGTGGTCTATCGGGGATGTGAGTCTGCAAGATTTAAGGTAAACAATGGTGTACCACAAAGATCAGTCCTTTGTCCACAGTAGACATAGGACTGATCAGTCATATGTCTACTGACATAGGACTGAATAGGCTGGAATTGTGGGCATGGGAAAATGGGTGTCAGTTCAATGTCAGTAAATGTAAAGTCATTCACTTTGGCATGATTAGATATCCAGTGTCGTATTATGCTAGAAGAAACTGATGAGGCTAGGGATCTTGGAGTGTTGGTAGATAGGAAGTTGAAGTTAAGGGGGCCATGTAGCAAAGATTGTAAATACAACTCAAAAAGATAATTGCAATGCTGAAATGAATATTCAGATGTAATTGTGGGCATGGGAAAATGGGTGTCAGTTCAGTTCAATGTCAGTAAATGTAAAGTCATTCACTTTGGCATGATTAGATATCCAGTGTCGTATTATATTGGTGGGATTATGCTAGAAGAAACTGATGAGGCTAGGGATCTTGGAGTGTTGGTAGATAGGAAGTTGAAGTTAAGGGGGCCATGTAGCAAAGATGTAAATATAACTCAAAAAGATAATTGCAATGCTGAAACGAATATTCAGATGTAAAGATAAGGATGTCATTTTGCCTCTTTACAAGGTCTTGATAAGACCTCACTTGGACTATTGTGTGCAGGTCTGGTCTCCTGGTTTCTGTTGTGATTGTGATATATTGGAGAGAGTGTTAAAAATGATATCAGGATTGTGGAATACTAATTATGAAGAAAGATTGAGAATTTGTAGACTGCAGACACTAGCAAACAGGAGAAAGAGGGGTGATATGATTGAGACTTACAAACTTCTGAAAGGGTCATACAGGATTTTAATTGATGGAATTTTTCAATTTATGGAGGGTGGGGAAAGAACGAGGGCATCCTTGGAAGCTGAGAATGAATGCTGCTAAGAAGGGAGCGAGGGCTAAATTTTTCTCTCATAGGGTGGTGCGTGATTGGAATGGATTGCCATTGGATGTTGCGAGCGCAAGCAGTGTGAATGAATTCAAGAATAAGTACGATAGCGCTTGCGTGTAGTATGCAACCTCCCTTGATGAGTCACTGACTCACTGTAGGTCTCTCTTAATAATAATAATAATAATAATAAAATAGAACAATTATAACAGTATACTGCAATAAAAGTTATCTGAATGTGATACATTATTATTGTTATTATTATTCTTTCTTTATTTATTTATTATTTTATGAAGTTGAGAACTTTCACGTTTTTCACTTAAAAGGAAGCACTTTATGATTTCTGTTTGGCATATCTGAATTGCTAGCATCACTACTCTTGTGCTTTGCAGCCATTATTAAGTAAAATAAGGATTACTTGAACACAAG
Organism: Typopeltis vanoorti; assembly: GCF_054136105.1. NCBI lineage: Eukaryota > Metazoa > Arthropoda > Arachnida > Uropygi > Thelyphonidae > Typopeltis > Typopeltis vanoorti. The sequence continues at coordinate 70,554,369 of NC_143568.1, read as the reverse complement.
CACTGTGATACCGCAACAGTCGATCTTATAACCGAGAGCTACTAAGAATGGCATGCAATTTAAAACTTATGAATTGTACATTGCTAAAAGAAAGAGCCGTACAACTTCATTTCGGCGATGTAAAATTACCTAGTGAAAGTGGATATTAGCCAACATTATTTCAAAGCTGAAATAGAAAATGTGAAAGTTCCATAAGTTAACCTGAGAATACTTAATAGAATACAATCCTAGGTGTCTCTGAGTTGCCTTAGCTTGCACTATTTGACTTAAATAGCTAAGGCAACTTGGGGATGCCGAGGATTGTATTCTTGTAAGCTCTCAGGTCAACTTACAGAACTTTCATAATTTCTACAAACATTCAGTTTTGAAATAATGTTGGATCTAATATTCAATTTGCCTATGTTATTATAAATTGTTTATTTCTGGAATTTTCCTTTAATATTTTCAGACCAGGATTGACTGTGGATAACTGAAATTATGGATACCGAACCAGTGGATAAGCAGGGGGGGGGGGGGACTACGATATTCAAGCAATGGTGACTGACAGACCCTTGGATATTGCTACATCCAAAAAATACTTGATTTTCATGTTTCTCCCACCACATGCTGCATAAGACATTTTGTGAAAAATTACAGTAATTCTGTTCACTTATTACTATATGTTGTTTTGTACATTGCTGTTGCTTATTCTTATTAAAATTATGTATGGGTTTGACTTATTGTCATGCAATTCATAAGACGTGCATTGTTAGGATCTCCTGGTATGTTTCACAAGCTAATTTCATGAATTCTTCTTATTATTAACATTTGACCTCCATGGAGTCAAAGGACTCATTGCAAGAGGTCTGTACTTTCTCTCTCATGCCAAAAGACCATTGAACCATGCTTTGAACTCATTCACACCTTCCTCACTCACACACTTTCAGGCAATGGATGGCATCTGGTTCTAACCTTGTATCCCTCTACTCAATGAAATATCTTCTCCACATTAATCTGGTAACATCCCCACACTAACTTATATGTCTCAATCAGGGGTGTGTATTCCATGTGTGCTAGGTGTGCAGTGCACACCCACAAAATAGCAATATCACTAATATTATATTTATGCATTTATTCCTGTTAAGACTCGCCTAATTGTTTCCTGGCTTCGCATGATTCCTAAAACATACTAATACAACATACTAATGTTTCATGAAGAGGACACTTTTTTGATGCATAAACATTGCATCACATTCACATTAACTGCCCAAGTGTGCATGCGGTCACAAATATGGACCTTTAAGCCCTTTGAACAGACATACAGATGGCACAGCAGGTCAAATTCTTATGATTCCAGTGGTTTAAACTACCCAGAAGGCAAGGCAAGGTGTTTGCTGAGACAGTAGCACCTAGAAATCACTGGCTGTTATTTGTTATTGTGTCAACAATCCGCTTGAGCATTGTCATTTGTCACGAGTTGCTGTTTTTGTTTTCTGAGTTTCATCTGTTTTGCATGTGTGAAGTGTGAACTGCTGTATTTAGGACAATGATATAGACAAGCTTTTCTGTACAATGAGACTTATTTGTGCCTATGGTCCCACAGAAGGTTCTACTAAGGTAGAAGTAGAGGAATTTTTTGAGGCTTTAGAAAAAGCAACTGACACAATGAAAAAGGAAAAGTTGGTCCTTGTTGGGGATCTAAATAGTAGAGTAGGAAATGATTGTGAGACATACAAAAATATTTTGGGAAAATTTGGAGAAAAGAGCAAAGCTAATAATAATGGCAAATATCTGTTGGATTTCTGCTCAGGACATGGACTGGTTATTACTAACACCATGTTCCAACATAAAAATGTGCACAAATTCACATGGAGAGAAGAGGCTAGGAATAAGAAAAGTCTCATTGACTATGTTATTGTTGATAGTGATGTTTTCTCCCTGGTGCAGAACACCAGAGTGTACAGAGGATTTGAAATTGGAAGTGATCACTATTTAGTCTTGAGCAGGATAAAATTGAATTTCATATTGAAAAGAATAACATGTAAGAAAGTTTTAAAGCGAATAAAAGTTGAGCAGCTCTCAGATGTGAACTGTAGACTAAAATACAGAAATATTATTGAAAAGAAAATGAAAGAGTTTGAGAACAGGAATCAAACCTTGGAGATTCAGTGGCAAACTCTGAAGGAAACATTGATTGATTCTGCCAGAGAGGCATGTGGTGAGGTTGTGTGCAAGGATAAAAAAATCAGAACTCCCTGGTGGACACAGGAAGTTAAAGAGGCAGTGAAGGAAAAGAAGAAAGCATATCAAAAGTTCCTGGCAAATAAGTCAGCTTTTACTCTTACAGAATACAGAGACAAATGTAAGAAAGCTAAACAGTGTGTAAAACTGGCTAAACAAAAGTCATGGGAGGACTTTGGCAAGAATATAGAAAATAAATATCAAGAAGGTGGCAAAATATTCTGGAGGTTGTTGAAGAAGCTTAGGAATGGAGGAAAGTGTGCTGTAAAAGGAATTAGAGATGATAAAGGTGAAATGAAAACAGGAGAAAAAGATATCCTTGAAGTATGGAGTAATTACTTTGCTAAATGAAAAAACTGCTAAATGAAACAAGCAGTGATGACAGCACAGTGGTAAAAAACACTGACCAGGCATGCAGTCAGGAATACATATCCATACTTGAAGTAGAAAAAGCCATCAAAGGCTTGAAATGTGGAAAGGCAGCAGGAGTAGATGATATTCGACCAGAAATGCTGAAGTATGGTGGTATAAGAGTCTTACAGTGGCTGCACTGCATAGTTCAGAAAGCCTGGACAGAGGGACGAATTCCCGATGATTGGAGTAAAGCTCTCATAGTACCCATATATAAAAAGGGAAATAAGACTGAATGTGAGAATTACAGAGGTATTTCCCTACTGAGTGTTCCCGGCAAGATCTATGCAAGTATACTTGAGAAACGGTTGAGAAGAATTGTGGAAGAAAAGCTTGGTGAAGAACAAGCTGGATTCAGGCCAAATAGAGGCTGTCAGGATCAGATCTTCACTTTACGACAAATAGTCGAGAAAGCATGGGAATATAACAAAGATCTGTATTTAAGTTTTGTCGATTTGGAAAAGGCATATGACAAGGTGCCAAGAGAGAAGCTATTCAATACGCTGCAGTTATATGGTGTCAATGGGGCATTATATCAAGCAATACTTAGTCTTTATTTGAGTTGTGAGTCAGCAGTTAGAATTGAAGGAAGTTCAGGAAGATGGTTTAATGTTAAATCTGGTGTGAGACAAGGATGTACATTATCCCCTCTGTTATTCATTATCTATATGGATCACATTATGAAGGAATGTGGTATTAAACCTGATATCAAAATTGGAGATGTTAATGTCAGCTCTTTGCTTTATGCGGATGATGTTATACTTCTAAATAAATCCGCTACAAGTCTGCAAGATTCTCTGACTAAATTGAATAGCTGTTGTAATAGATATGGTATGAAGGTCAGCAATAAAAAGACAAAGACAATGAAAATAGGCAGAATCATTGAAAATGTCAACTGTGTTGTGAATGGAGAACCTGTGGAACAAGTAAAACATTTCAGCTACTTAGGCACGATTTTTACTGAAGATGGTAAACTAAATATAGAAATAGACAACAGAATCAGCAAAGCTGGTATCGTGGGAAGTCAATTGAATAAATTCATATGGAATAAGAGAGAAATTAGTCGGAACACTAAATTAGCTGTATACAAGACTGTGTTCAAACCAATTTTAACTTATGGATCTGAGAGCTGGGTCAGAAGTAAAACACTTGACAAAAGACTAGAGACCGCAGATATGAGAGTCCTGAGAAAGATTAGAGGCGTGAACAGATGGCATCAATGGCAATATCATATTAAAAATGAGGATATTAGGAAAGAACTTGACATTGTCAGCATCCAGGAATGCATTAGCAGAGCTAATCTCAGATGGTATGGTCACTTAAATAGAATGGGAGAGGAAAGATTAGCAAAACAAGTGTTCTCTGCCAGGTTGGCAGGAAAACGACCCAGAGGAAGACCAAGATATAGGTGGATTGATACGGTACAAAGTGCCTTAGATGATAGAAATATAAGATCTGATAATGTTGGAATCTTGACAAGTAACAGACTGATTTGGAGGAAAATTGTAGATAGGAAGTTAGTAATGATGTAATTTTTTCATGTAGTACTGTCATATCCTGTACACCCCTTGAGGGTACATGGCAGGAATTTGATGATGATGAACTTTTTTTGCTCATATTTACAATAAGAAACAGTGTTGTTGATCTACTGAATGTCCGTTTTCTGGCCAGAGCTTTTGCGGATTGTATGATTGTAGTTGAAGGAGTTTAGCCTTGTCTTGATCTTCCAAATTTTACATCTTTGAGTAATTCAAATATACCAACCAAATATAGCATTCAGTATTGTTTTCTAACATATCTTAAAACAAACACATTGTGTTTGTTTTAAGTTGTTTTGAAAAATGCAGTCATACGGTCAAATTAACATGAATTTGTAGCCTGGGTTGCATAAGCCACAACAGCAAATGGGCATGTGATATCACTAGTCTCAATCATATCTTCCTCTTTTTCTTCTATTCACAAGTCTCTAAATCTAATTTTCCTCAATCTCTCCTCATATCTGACATTTCAAAAACCCAACACTGACTTTGAACCAAATCTGTGCACAGCACTCCATATGTGCTCTCATCAAAGTCTTATACAAGGGAACCATGACCTGTTTGCTTCTGCATGTCTATGTCCTCCTCATTATTGTCATAATCCATTCGGATGTTCTTATAATATTAGCAATGTGACTTCTCAACTTCAAGTCTCTGTCCACAATCATTCCCAGATCTGTCATCTCCTCCACCTCCTTCAGAATTTCTCCATTAATTGTATACTCTGCATGCTAATGTTGCGAACCAAATTTCAAGGCCTTGCACTTTGCAACATTGAACTGATAGTTCCATACATTTGTCCACTCAAATAGTCTATAAATATCCTCCTGCAAGGCTTTGTCTGCTCTGCTTCTCATAGCCCTTCCAAATTTTGTATCATCAGCAAACCACTGTACATCACCAGTTAAGCCAATGTCATTAACGTACAAGTTAAACATAATGGTACCAAAACAGATCCCTGTGGCACTCCACTAGTTATCTTCCTCTTTTGGAATACCACTCCTCCATATACAACCTGCTGATACCTGTCTAACAGCTAATCAGCTGTCGAACTTCCTGGTCTGTTATCTAATCCTATCTGTTTCAGTTTAGCTGCTAACTTATCATGTAGCAGTCTGTTAAAGGCTCCCAGTTGTCTCCTAAGCTTTCCTTAATCACCAGTGTGTTGTAGTTTCACATGTATTCCTTTTTTATAGATGTTCTCATATGATTGGCTGCAATCCAGGTGATCACTTCATTGTTATTCTTGCTTGGAAGATTAGGCAGGCCATTCACAATCACATCCTCTGATGATATAACTAGATCTAAGACTCTTAACCCTTGTGTTCCCTCCATTATGTACTGCCTGAGATTGAATTTCTCAAGTTCTTAAAGGACAACATTCTCCTTATTTCTTGATGCTATCTCTCTATTCAATCAATATTGCCATAGTTGAAATCATCCATAATGATCACTCTTTGCTTGCTCACTAAGCCAAGTTGCCTATACATTTCTTTGTGTCCACCTTTCACATTCCCTGGCCTGTAGCAACACCCAACCAAATATCTCATTTTATTAACTACTGCCAATTTTTTTCTCCTTGTATCTCAGCCTTGCGTGGACATAATTCCCCCTGCTGCCATCAGCACCCCCCCCCCCCCCCCGTCTTTCCCATCTTCACGAAAAACATCATATCCTTCCATTTCTATTGTCAAGGTATCATTCTCATCCAGCTATGTTTCCTTATTCCAACTATTTTCAAGCACATGAACTCAATCAATGCAATAATTTTTTATCTCCCTTATTTCTGATACGCCTGGCATTCATAAATAAACTTTAGAATTCATTTCTTGGTCTATGACCAGTTCTACTCATGCTATCCCCCATGTGTTCCTTCTCCTCACCTGCTCCTGTCTGCTCATCTTCTGTCCTACGTAGACCCCCCAAAACTTGATCCCCCCATGTATTCCTGACCATTTCATTCCTGTGCTGATCATCAAGGTATGTACATTCATTACCACTTTTAGAATCCACTTTTGTTGCACTCTCTCTCTCTCTCTCTGACCTCCCTGGCCCACTCCCATTTCCTTGTCCAACTTGCATTCCTGATCTTATATTTTCTTCTCCATTCACAACAGCAACAATCTCACCTAGTTCACTCTCCTAATCATTCATATCATCTTGGACTTCTTTGACCTTGTTTGCATCATTCATTACACATCCTTCCAGCAGCAACCTTCCTAAATGACAACACTCCAAAACCATTCAAATGTAGTCCGTCACTCTCATACAGTTCATTCATCTCTCAAACTCATCCCACACGTTATAAACTGCACTCTTTTCTCTCTTTACACGTTTCTGTTAACATTCCATTAAAAATCTTTGCTCTGTGGTCATTGTCATACCTTGGCAACGCACAAACTACCCTTCCTACCACACTGTTGTCTTTCACTTTCCTCAGTAATCATCTGATATCCAATCTCACATTCTCCCTATACCTAACCAAATCATTCATCCCAACAACAACAACAACTAACTACTTTATAATAAAATTAGTTTAATCCTTTGTCCAAGTGTGAGCAAACAAAGTTTGCGCCTGAAGTATCTTCAGGACTAGGGTAAGGTGATACAACACCAGGGCAACTCGTTGCATAGGTGGAGAAAGCTACCAACACTCCTATCTCAGTATCTCCTATAATGCAAAACACATCTCCATACGGATATGTCTAATGTTATGCATTAAGGGAAGGGCCACTACCCAGACTAGTTTCGACCTTTATTGAGGTCTCTTCAGTGGGAGCCTCTTCATATCCGCATGGAGATGTGTTTTGCATTATAGGAGATACTGAGATAGGAGTGTTGGTAGCTTTCTCCACCTATGCAACGAGTTGCCCTGGTGTTGTATCACCTTACCCTAGTCCTGAAGATACTTCAGGCGCAAACTTTGTTTGCTCACACTTGGATAAAGGATTAAACTAATTTTATTATACTCTAACCAAGTGAAAAATAAACTTTCAACTAACTACTTTGCATGCTTGTTTCTCATGTTCATTCTCCTGTCAACCTGTTCATTCTCCCTCTTGGAAAACATACCTTGTGCATCCTTTCATCTGCCACAACTTTTATGATAGAATCCCCAGATAGTGCTATTCTCAAGTCATTTGCTACTTTTTTTCTCTCCACTATCTATCTTTCATTTTATTATTTTTGCACTCTTCTATTCACAACCACCATATTGCACTAATGTTTCTCATTCTGAACATGCCTCATTTCATTTCTCATCTTAATCATTTCATTCGTCAGCTCTTGCTATTGCTCCATCTATCAGAATTTCTTTCGTTTCCACAGTCTGCCAGCTTTTATATCATCAGTTGGGCACACTTCTGCTTTTGTAATTATGCCTGGTTTGTCATTTTTAATCATTTCCATATTTACAATTGCATTCCTCACATTCATATTCTCACGCTCACTCTTCTGGCTATCATTCTTAGTCTTACATCCATCACTGCCTTTCTTCTGGTATTCTTCACTCCCAGTTCCCAACTTTCATTCAAATTCACCACAATTCATTAACATATCGCACTTTCTGCAGATCTTCAATTCTCTTGTTTAATCTCTCAACAAACATATCTGCCACATTGGTCCATGCGTACATATTACATTCCTAGCAATGAACCATCTTGTTAAAATCTACTCCACTCAGCATGCTTGATTTTCGCACCATGAATCTGGATGGCCTTGTTCTTACCATCATTTTTGCTGACGTTAACTGTTATTCTGAAAAAAGTGTTTCAAATTGATTAACTACAAAACGTAAGCATGCCACACTCAGTCGCAACCAAATCAGACTAAAATTACACTAAAGTTATAATATATTGCTAATTAACACTCTAACTTATCGTTTTTTTTTTTTCAGACTGTACATTGCAGGAGACTGAACTCAGTTCTGTCGACAGGGTGTAACATAGAGGCAGCCTGCCTCACGATGCGGCTTAATAAGGGCACTCGTTCAGCCATATTGCAGTAGGTGCTGCCTCTATGCTAACAATTCCTGTCAGCGTAGCAAGTGCGGAAAGAAGTTTTTCCAAGCTTAAACTGATTAAAAATTATTTGTGAACAGGAATGACCCAAGAAAGATTGGTTGGTCTAGCAACTATATCAACATAGCTTATAATTTAAATTTAGAAGAGCTTCTTCAAGTGTCATCTCCTAGAAGGAGGTTGGCAACCATGTCACGGAACCTTTTTCTTTCTTTTGCTGCTCTGGAACATTTTTGGTAATTGAAGCCAGTCCACCCTTTAATGTCTTTTAACCACATTCTCCTGGATCTACCTCTCCCTCTTTTTCCATCCAATTTCCCTTCTAATATTAATTTCTGAATGCCTTCTTGTCTGGTTAGATGTCGAAAATATTTAAGTTTTCGCTCTTTAATTATTTTCATTAATGTTTAGAAGAGCTTATAAATAGCTTTATTGTGCAATATCCCAGTAAAGCAAATATTTAATTAATATTATTATGTAATTATTTTGCATTAATGTTTCTCTTGTAATAAAAACAAAGTAGGAATTGGAGAATTTCTTTTATTTTTGTTTTATAATCCATCAGGGGCAATATTTAATTGACTGCCTCAGGGTGCGATCTAATCTGGCGACAGCCCTGACTGAACTGTATGCCCTCTTAATAGAAATGAATAAAAAAGTATATTGAGGTTAAAAATAACTTTTGCAGACTGTCCTGGTTACTATCTATATTTCACAAGCTACTATTACAGTTTCATTGTTTAATCACTCATTTATGTGTAGTTAAAGTATTTTTTTTTGGCTATCTTAATTTTGTGATGCTGACAAAGCTATCCTTAGTTGGAGATACTATTTGGTCATTTTACTGATTAACTCTTATGTGGAAATTACTGTGAAATTCTGGTTCATTAAAAGGAAAATTACCAATTTTTTTTTTTTTTCTTTCAAAATTGGTATTTTTGAAACATTTTCAAATAAAAGCATTTTGAAATGTTTGAAAACAAATGTTTGTAATGTATGAAAAAATGTTTGCCTTTGTATTTTTATTTTGAAATAAAAATTAATTGCATTTATGATATTTAGATGTATAAATTCCAAAAATGTGGTCAACACTGCACTGGGAATTTGGCAGTACAATGTATGTTACTTTAGAGTTGCTGTTATTATTATTATTATTACTTTCAAATGCCACTAATCTTGCAAACATGGAAAGAAAGAAACAAACAACAAAAAAGGCTAAACTTCTCATATATACTGCCAACTAGATTTAAAATGCTATAAGAAGATGCTTATGAATAATTTTTGTTCTAATTATATATAATATGCAAATTTTTTTGTCACTTTAAAACAAAAACATAATCAGTAAAATATAAATTACCTAGTTATAATATAGCTCAAATCCTTTGTTGGGTTTATTGAATTTTTTAAGCTAATCCCCCAAAAAAGTTGTTTGAAATGTGTTACCTGAAAGGTCCAGTTTAGGCTCAAAGAAGACACACTCTCTTAGATTTAAAAAAATAAATAAATAAAAATAAAAAATAATAAAAAAAACAACCTCCCACATGTCTTACTAATTCAATTGCATTATAAACATTGATCTATAAGAAGAAAAATGCTGATCATATTATGGATATTGTTCTCTGAGACTTGCCAAGCAAACACAAGAATTAATATACTTTCTAATGCATACTTAATTGATTGTTTCATATATTTTTTAAAATTCATTTTAGTAAATTACAAGCATTGAATTAATGTAATCTGATTATATTGAGGTTAAAACAATTTGTATTTTTTATCACTGGATATTGTATGAAAAGCAGACTTCTGTATCTGTGTAAAATATAGTATAGTATTTTATCTTTTTTACAGAAGATTCAGCATATGAGAGAGAAATGCCACCATCCAGAGTGGGAAGTCTCAAGACTCATGCAAGTAGTAATAATTAATATTAATCATCAATATAATTGCTGTTTTGTTATTTAATTAAGAATTAATTTTTAATACTAAATTTATTTTATTACTAAATATTTAAAAATTATTAAATTAAAATTTAATAATTTTTAAATATTTAGTATTAAAATAAACATATCAGATGTAGCTGATGCATTATGAAAAAAATATAATTCATTGATCACACAAATCTGTAGAAATTCAAATTATTCTAGGTATGTTTTTAAAATATATAACCATAGTTATTATACTTTATTAGACAGACTTGCAGACAGCATCCTTCTACATGTGGTATTTTGATTGAAAAGTGACTTGTTTATAAATTTCTGAATTTATTCTGAAAATTATAGTTTTCTGTGCTTGAGTGATTAGTATTGCTAAGCTGTATTATTTTTCATCATAAATTACAAAGCATACGTTACTAGAAAGAAAACAGTGGTTTTATTTGCATAACTTATTTAATAAAAAATACTTCTTTGATATATCCGTTGGTCTCAAACAATGATATTTGGTGCTGGTATTGATGGTCCATAATTTATACCCAGTATTCATGATGCAGTTAATTGAGTAGAACTGTGTTGATGTATGGGGTAATTCTGATGGTCAAAAGGATTTATACTTGCAGATTTGATTACACTTGAATGGTTTTGTTCTTTGGGGAAAGTGTGAATGCGAATAGTCAGGGAAATGAGATGTGTGTCAGGATGCGTGGATGAAAGTGTAGACACATGCATTAAATTAAGCATCATTATGAGATAATAACATACAGAATGAAAGAGAAAACTGCTTTGTCAAGAAAGAAAAGTGAAAACTGTAGAAATACAGTGGAAGATGGTTGAGGAATCAACCCCCAGCTCTCTGTTTGAACTGGCCATGTTTTAAGAATTACCAGAATCCTTGTTATCCTGCTGGTTTACCATCACGTGAATACATTAATGTCATAAGCATTGGGAATAATGGCAAGGCTTTCTCAAAGATGTAAAATTGTTGCTATTAGCTGGCTGACAGAGCAGGATATTGTTACAGGAATAAATGTGATGGGCTAAGTTACTTCAGAGAGGACAAAATAGGAGGAGTGTGGGGGAAATATTATTGTTGATGACTGCAGAGAAGTTAAATCCAACCAGAATAGAAATATTAGATGGTGGTGGTAGGATGCATAATACAGGCAATGGGTTTGAGATGGTTGGTGTGAGATAGATGTTAACAGGACAAAATACACAATTGGGTGCTGCTGCAGATCAGGATTGTCTGAAGAGGACCATGAAACACAGACAGACAAAATCTTATGGATGTAAGGAGGATTAGCCTTATGTCTGATCTCAACTGTGAGGATATAGATTGGAGGTAAGAAAATGCATACAAAATAAGGGCAAGAGAATTTATAAAATTTACTACCTTAAGCACATGTGATGGAAGGGACACATGGTACATGGGAGATGACAGTATTTGCAAGAAGGGACATGTGGAACTACAAGGCAGTTCCATCTGCTTGCATATTAAGTGGTTATGATATATTGAGAAGGTAGCTTGAAGTTCCTTTGGAATGAGAAACTGCATGGTAAAGGAATCAGCAGTGCATGGGAAGTTCCCAAAGGAATTTTGAAGGAAGCTGCTTTTGACTTTGTCTTCGGATTGAAGAAAATAAATTACATGGAAGTTGAAGGATGAATAACACTTAAAGGAAGAGCTGGATAAAAAGAGAATTTAGATCTGATATCATGAGGAGTATAATAATTAGGCAGGAGTAGTGTAAAGAGCAGAACAGGAGAGTGATACCCAAGAAAGGGAAATCAGATTTAAGAAAAGAAATTAGCTGAATAAGTCAAGAGAAATCCAAGCGGATGTTACGGTATGTAATGAGCAAAAGAATGAATAACCACGTAAGAATAACCTTAATGAATTTGGTTGTGTCAGGGCACTAATAACAGCCTAGTTGTAAAGGGTGCAGTTTAATAAGGTATGCTTTCCAGAAAGATATATTAGCTGTTTGGATGCTGAGGGTATTCTGTATTCCCACATATCAACCTTTATTCTTTGATGAAAAACTACAGGTGTTGTAGGTATTAAGTGTTGCAAGAGCTTGATTTGAACAATGCAAGAATGAATGGGATATCAGCATAGGTGCTGAAGGACTCTACAAGAGATTTGGTAGTGTCTCTGATCTGTTTGTTTAGATTCTGAACACATGCATGATATCTAATAAGTGGACGGAGCAAGATGATATCATTATACAGGGGTGCAGCCAGGACTGATGCAGCAAATGATAGACCAATTAGTATCTCTGGTATAGTCATCCAAGTGTTTGAAAAAAACTAGTTAGGAATTGCATTCAGAGATGGACATATAGCATTATGATACTTTATAGAGGGCAGCATGGTTTTGTGAAAGGTAGATCTTGCTTTTGCAATCTGCTCATGCTCTGTAATAGAGTGACAGCAGAGCGAGATGAGAGAAGGGAATTGGATATACCATGCTAGAACTTCATGCTATTAATGACACACCTAGAGAAAATAATTAATTTAATATATTTGCTGATATTTCACTGGATATATTTCATTTTTTTGACCAGTATCTTTAGAGCACAAATTACAACTTTGATAAAACACATAGAAGACATGGTAGGATTGCAGATGCCCTTTCCACACAGTTAGTAGGACAATAACAAATATCCATACCCATGGCAGGACTCAGTGCAGTTTTTTGGCTGAAGAGTAGATATGCTATAACTGTTCAGCCAGCAAGCCACATTTCCCTTTGACATATTTGAATTATTCAAATTTGCTGTATATATTCAGGTTATTATTTATGGAAAGGAAAAATATACAGAGCTAGATGGGACTGCATTGTTCCTTCTAATGCAGTCCCATCTAGCATTTAGAAGAGAAAGACTGTTTTTCAGATCTGCATCTGCTTTCAAAAAGTCAGCTTAATTTGAATAAATATGGTTGCATAAACTTCAAGATCTCAGTTTACATCCTAGGTGTGTTATAAGTCACATATTGTGCTCTCTGAAGATGTCTCTCTGACCGAGATGAAATATTGGAAGAATTAGCATTTTTAATATCCTTTCTCTGTGCTGTTTCACTCTATTAAACCTCCAACGAGTTCCTCCCAGCATGTGGGCAATAAGCTTATATATAGTCACATAGAAAATTCAGATGGAGTGCACTTTTTTGTGCTTCCTTTCCTCTGCCCTCTTCTCTACCTGGTGGCCTGCGTAGGCATTATCTCTGCTAGCAATTTTGCAGGAATATTATTTTTCAACAAGCATCTGCCATCTTTCAACAAACATTGCCTGGGCTGCTGCTTCTTAAGATGATAACATTCTCATGCTCGACATCTGTCAGAGATTTTGCGTTCCTAGAATTGGCATGAACCTAATAATAATATCACTATCCTATGAAGCAATCCAGACAAAATTAAGCAAAAGTGCTGATAATACTTCCGAGGGGTTGTAATTCTTACAAAGGGAGTTTTTTTTTTTTTTTTTTTTTTTTTTTTAAGGAAGCCAGTCGTTAAAAATTTACCAGTGCACCTTTAAACAACTTTATTCCCTTTCTAGATATTGTAGTTACATGACTACCAAATGGGTTATTAGCATTTTCTTTTATACTAAACCCACATGCACAGTAAATTACTTTTGTAAGTAATCACACCATCACCCATCCCAGTAGTATGCCATCTTCAAAACATTTATGTACAAAGCCAGGACTATGTGATCAAATGACACAGTTCATGCCACTGAATTCTGGTACATCTGTAACACTTTTTTTAGCCACTGACTACAATCCCTATAAAATAGACAAAATATATATACATGCCTACATGCAGTTAGATTGAGAAGAATTACTGAAGGGAAGATTGATTCAAAAGAGACGATTATCTCTGCCTGTGTTTTCTGATCTTAACCTAAACAAGTATGGAGTAAAAAAACTTTCAAACATCTGGGAGGCTATAATTCTGCATTTAAGTAACAAAAAAAGCCAGTCACTGATGACTATGCTGGGGTGCAATCGAAATATTTGGATTCTTGCTTGATGTTCTGTGTTCTTATTCAAAATACTTTTTACCATATTATCTTTATCCATGAAAATTCCTCAAGTTACTATGAGATGAAATATTACATTAATTTTTTTTTTTTTTTTCTGATATGAACAAGCCATCCAAATTTTCTCAGGTATCTCCCATAATGCAAAGCACATCTCCTTGCAGACCTGTATACTGCTATGCATTAAGGGAAGGGCCACTACCCAGACCGATTTCAACCTTTATTTACTAGCTGGTTGGTTAGCCTCCTGACATGCTACCATCAAGTTTGGCCTTGTGTACCATCTAGTGACTGGCCTATGGACCTGTTTTACTGCTCTTACCCATCAAATAAGGGCTGTACAATTCCCTACTTAAATGCTTGACGTTGAGCATGTCACTGGAAAGTTATAGTCTAACCAAGTGTTAGACTATAATAAATTTAGTTTAATCCTTTATCCAAGTGTAAGCAAACATAGTTTGCACCTGCAGATATCTTCAGGACTGAGGTAAGGTAGTGCAACACCAGGCAGCTCCGAGCAAAGGTGGACCGAACTCGCATCACTCCTTGTTTCAGGTATCTCTCATAATGCAAAGCACATCTCCTCGCAGACCTGTATACTGCTATGCATTAAGGGAAAGGCCACTACCCAGACTGGTTTCAACCTTTATTGAGGTCTTGTCAGCATTACCTTACCTCAGTCCTGAAGATATTTTCAGGCACAAACTTTGTTTGCTTACACTTGGATAAAGGATTAAACTAAATTTATTGTCACTGGAAAGATGACAACTACACTGCTTTCCTAAATAGTTCTTGTGATGAACATTTTAATATGAAAATCAGTTTATTTTGATTTTTAGAAAAGGTACCAAGTTTTACCACTTAAGACCTCTCCAATACGTAGTGTAGTAAAGTTGATTACTATTCAGTGGACTAGGTCTGGTAGTTCAAAAATGAAGAAAATATTCCTGTTGTTAACATTTTTAACATCCTCTGATGAAAATTGATTTATTTTGATTTTTAGAAAGTGTACAACACTTTCTATAAAATGTACTTAGGATTTTTAAAATGTCTTACCATAATTACCAAAAGAGGAGTGTAGGAATTAATATGGGATGGAACTATTATTTATATCAGAGAGTAATTTTAATTTCTATACAAATGATACTACTTTCAAAATCATTGGAGAATATAATAAAAAATTAATATAATAATTTTTATTATATTAATAAATATTTATAATAAAAAGAGAATATAATAAAATATAAAAAATAGCTGTGCTGAGAAAAAATAACCAATATTTACCCTATGATTTTGAGAGGAGGATAATAATATCCAATTTCACCACATTACACATATTTTACACATAAAAGAGAGAGAAAAGTTGTATAAATTGTAAAGGTCTTTTTTGTTACTATTTAAAACATTTCTTGGATAAAGAGGTGAAACAGAAATAAATTAATGATTAATGAAAGGATCATCATTTGATTACCAAATTTTGACTTATAAATATCTTAGTAAATTAAATTTGCCAAGAAATTATGATCCTGTTTAATCCTCTATCCAAGTAGAAGCAAACCAAGTTTGCATGTGACATATCTTTATGACTAGGCTATTTATATATAGAGATCTCGTAATACAAAGCTTGCTTCCTTTCAGATGTGCAGAATACTGTGCATAATATTTCAACCTTTGTTAAGCATTATTATTATTAGGGGTGCTTAATGGTCAAATCTGTATAACTGAGAGGAGACCTCCACATAGCCTTTAAAGGAATGCGGAGAACCGACCAGGGCTTCTGAATTAATGTCCAATCCTCACCTTCTCGTGGTGCACCCTGTTGGGTATCTACTTGGATACTGAACAAACGAGGATGGGCTGGCAATTTGGGATTTAGCCGACCAAATTGTATTCTTATTGGTTAAACCAAAATAAAAAATGATGGTACAACATGACAAAATTTAATGCTGGCTGGGGCGTCGCCCGGTTAAACGAGGCCCCCGTTGTTTTCGCCAGGGAACCAGGGCGAACAGCGAAAAGTCAGCTACTGGAACAAATCTGAAACCAAACCCCAACTCAACATCACCAGAGTTAAAGATCGGTACTATCAATGTAAGAAGCCTGAATGGCAAAGAAATGGAGCTAGCTGAGGAATTAGATAAGTACCAGATCGACATAATAGGAGTGAATGAAACAAAAAAGACCAAAACTGGTGAGATCTTTCTGCGTAATAAATACAAAATGTTATATTCAAATCTGAAAACAAACCCCAACTCAACATCACCAGAGTTAAAGATCGGTACTATCAACGTAAGAAGCCTGAATGGCAAAGAAATGGAGCTAGCTGAGGAAATAGATAAGTACCAGATCGACATAATAGGGGTGACTGAAACAAAAAAGACCAAAACTGGTGAGATCTTTCTGAGCAATAAATACAAAATGTTATATTCAGGCAATAACAATCAAGGAAAAGAAGGAGTAGCCATAATATTCAACACAAAATACGAGGCTAATCTTCTTGAATGGCAGTCAGTCTCAAGTAGAGTAATGTGGGCAAATATGAGAATGGGGAACTGGACAATGAGACTTATTTGTGCCTATGGTCCCACAGAAGGTTCTACTAAGGTAGAAGTGGAGGAATTTTTTGAGGCTTTAGAAAAAGCAACTGACACAATGAAAAAGGAAAAGTTGGTCCTTGTTGGGGATCTAAATAGTAGAGTAGGAAATGATTGTGAGACATACAAAAATATTTTGGGAAAATTTGGAGAAAAGAGCAAAGCTAATAATAATGGCAAATATCTGTTGGATTTCTGCTCAGGACATGGACTGGTTATTACTAACACCATGTTCCAACATAAAAATGTGCACAAATTCACATGGAGAGAAGAGGCTAGGAATAAGAAAAGTCTCATTGACTATGTTATTGTTGATAGTGATGTTTTCTCCCTGGTGCAGGACACCAGAGTGTACAGAGGATTTGAAATTGGAAGTGATCACTATTTAGTCTTGAGCAGGATAAAATTGAATTTCATATTGAAAAGAATAACATGTAAGAAAGTTTTAAAGCGAATAAAAGTTGAGCAGCTCTCAGATGTAAACTGTAGACTAAAATACAGAAATATTATTGAAAAGAAAATGAAAGAGTTTGAGAACAGGAATCAAACCTTGGAGATTCAGTGGCAAACTCTAAAGGAAACATTGATTGATTCTGCCAGAGAGGCATGTGGTGAGGTTGTGTGCAAAGATAAAAAAATCAGAACTCCCTGGTGGACACAGGAAGTTAAAGAGGCAGTGAAGGAAAAGAAGAAAGCATATCAAAAGTTCCTGGCAAATAAGTCAGCTTTTACTCTTACAGAATACAGAGACAAATGTAAGAAAGCTAAACAGTGTGTAAAACTAGCTAAACAAAAGTCATGGGAGGACTTTGGCAAGAATATAGAAAATAAATATCAAGAAGGTGGCAAAATATTCTGGAGGTTGTTGAAGAAGCTTAGGAATGGAGGAAAGAGTGCTGTAAAAGGAATTAGAGATGATAAAGGTGAAATGAAAACAGGAGAAAAAGATATCCTTGAAGTATGGAGTAATTACTTTGAAAAACTGCTAAATGAAACAAGCAGTGATGACAGCACAGTGATAAAAAACACTGACCAGGCATGCAGTCAGGAATACATATCCATACTTGAAGTAGAAAAAGCCATCAAAGGCTTGAAATGTGGAAAGGCAGCAGGAGTAGATGATATTCGACCAGAAATGCTGAAGTATGGTGGTATAAGAGTCTTACAGTGGCTGCACTGCATAGTTCAGAAAGCCTGGACAGAGGGACGAATTCCCGATGATTGGAGTAGAGCTCTCATAGTACCCATATATAAAAAGGGAAATAAAACTGAATGTGAGAATTACAGAGGTATTTCCCTACTGAGTGTTCCTGGCAAGATCTATGCAAGTATACTTGAGAAGCGGTTGAGAAGAATTGTGGAAGAAAAGCTTGGTGAAGAACAAGCTGGATTCAGGCCAAATAGAGGCTGTCAGGATCAGATCTTCACTTTACGACAAATAGTCGAGAAAGCATGGGAATATAACAAAGATCTGTATTTAAGTTTTGTCGATTTGGAAAAGGCATATGACAAGGTGTCAAGAGAGAAGCTATTCAATACGCTGCAGTTATATGGTGTCAATGGGGCATTATATCAAGCAATACTTAGTCTTTATTTGAGTTGTGAGTCTGCAGTTAGAATTGAAGGAAGTACAGGAAGATGGTTTAATGTTAAATCTGGTGTGAGACAAGGATGTACGTTATCCCCTCTGTTATTCATTATCTATATGGATCACATTATGAAGGAATGTGGTATTAAACCTGATATCAAAATTGGAGATGTTAATGTCAGCTCTTTGCTTTATGCGGATGATGTTATACTTCTAAATAAATCCGCTACAAGTCTGCAAGATTCTCTGACTAAATTGAATAGCTGTTGTAATAGATATGGTATGAAGGTCAGCAATAAAAAGACAAAGACAATGAAAATAGGCAGAATCATTGAAAATGTCAACTGTGTTGTGAATGGAAAACCTGTGGAACAAGTAAAACATTTCAGCTACTTAGGCACAATTTTTACTGAAGATGGTAAACTAAATATAGAAATAGACAACAGAATCAGCAAAGCTGGTATCGTGGGAAGTCAATTGAATAAATTCATATGGAATAAGAAAGAAATTAGTCGGAACACTAAATTAGCTGTATACAAGACTGTGTTCAAACCAATTTTAACTTATGGATCTGAGAGCTGGGTCAGAAGTAAAACACTTGACCAAAGACTAGAGACCGCAGATATGAGAGTCCTGAGAAAGATTAGAGGCGTGAACAGATGGCATCAATGGCAATATCATATTAAAAATGAGGATATTAGGAAAGAACTTGACATTGTCAGCATCCAGGAATGCGTTAGCAGAGCTAATCTCAGATGGTATGGTCACTTAAATAGAATGGGAGAGGAAAGATTAGCAAAACAAGTGTTCTCTGCCAGGTTGGCAGGAAAACGACCCAGAGGAAGACCAAGATATAGGTGGATTGATACGGTACAAAGTGCCTTAGACGATAGAAATATAAGATCTGATAATGTTGGAGTCTTGACAAGTAACAGACTGATTTGGAGGAAAATTGTAGATAGGAAGTTAGTAATGATGTAATTTTTTCATGTAGTACTGTCATATCCTGTACACCCCTTGAGGGTACATGGCAGGAATCTGATGATGATGATGATGATGATGATGATGATGTTATATTCAAGCAATGACAATCAAGGAAAAGAAGGAGTAGCCATAGTATTCAACACAAAATACGAGGCTAATCTTCTTGAATGGCAGTCAGTCTCAAGTAGAGTAATGTGGGCAAATATGAGAATGGGGAACTGGACAATGAGACTTATTTGTGCCTATGGTCCCACAGAAGGTTCTACTAAGGTAGAAGTGGAGGAATTTTTTGAGGCTTTAGAAAAAGCAACTGACACAATGAAAAAGGAAAAGTTGGTCCTTGTTGGGGATCTAAATAGTAGAGTAGGAAATGATTGTGAGACATACAAAAATATTTTGGGAAAATTTGGAGAAAAGAGCAAAGCTAATAATAATGGCAAATATCTGTTGGATTTCTGCTCAGGACATGGACTGGTTATTACTAACACCATGTTCCAACATAAAAATGTGCACAAATTCACATGGAGAGAAGAGGCTAGGAATAAGAAAAGTCTCATTGACTATGTTATTGTTGATAGTGATGTTTTCTCCCTGGTGCAGGACACCAGAGTGTACAGAGGATTTGAAATTGGAAGTGATCACTATTTAGTCTTGAGCAGGATAAAATTGAATTTCATATTGAAAAGAATAACATGTAAGAAAGTTTTAAAGCGAATAAAAGTTGAGCAGCTCTCAGATGTGAACTGTAGACTAAAGTACACAAAGATTATTGAAGAAAAAATGAAAGAGTTTGAGAACAGGAATCAAATCCTGGAGATTCAGTGGCAAACTCTGAAGAAAACATTGATCGATTCTGCCAGAGAGGCATGTGGTGAGGTTGTGTGCAAGGATAAAAAAATCAGAACTCCCTGGTGGACACAGGAAGTTAAAGAGGCAGTGAAGGAAAAGAAGAAAGCATATCAAAAGTTCCTGGCAAATAAGTCAGCTTTTACTCTTACAAATGCAGAGACAAATGTAAGAAAGCTAAACAGTGTGTAAAACTAGCTAAACAAAAGTCATGGGAGGACTTTGGCAAGAATATAGAAAATAAATATCAAGAAGGTGGCAAAATATTCTGGAGGTTATTGAAGAAGCTTAGGAATGGAGGAAAGAGTGCTGTAAAAGGAGTTAGAGATGATAAAGGTGACATGAAAACAGGAGAAAAAGATATCCTTGAAGTATAGAGTAATTACTTTGAAAAACTGCTAAATGAAACAAGCAGCGATGATTGCACAGTGATAAAAAAACACTGACCAGGCATGCAGTCAGGAATACATACCCATACTTGAAGTAGAAAAAGCCATCAAAGGCTTGAAATGTGGAAAGGCAGCAGGAGTAGATGATATTCAACCAGAAATGCTGAAGTATGGAGGTATAAAAGTCTTACAGTGGCTGCACTGCATAGTTCAGAAAGCCGATGATTGGAGTATAGCTCTCATAGTACCCATATATTAAAAGGGAAATAAAACTGAATGTGAGAATGACAGAGGTATTTCCCTACTGAGTGTTCTCAGTAGGGAAATACCTTGGTGAAGAACAAGCTGGATTCAGGCGAAATAGAGGCTGTCAGGATCAGATCTTCACTTTACGACAAATAGTCGAGAAAGTATGGGAATATAACAAAGATCTGTATTTAAGTTTTGTCGATTTGGAAAAGGCATATGACAAGAGAGAAGCTATTCAATACGCTGCAGTTATATGGTGTCAATGGGGCATTATATCAAGCAATACTTAGTCTTTATTTGAGTTGTAAGTCAGCAGTTAGAATTGAAGGAAGTACAGGAAGATGGTTTAATGTTAAATCTGGTGTGAGACAAGGATGTTCATTATCCCCTCTGTTATTCATTATCTATATGAATCACATTACGAAGGAAAGTGGTATTAAACCTGATATCAAAATTGGAGATGTTAATGTCAGCTCTGTGCTTTATGCGGATGATGTTATACTTCCAAATAAATCTGCTACAAGTCTGCAAGATTCTCTGACTAAATTGAATAGCTGTTGTAATAGATATGGTATGAAGGTCAGCAATAAAAAGACAAAGACAATGAAAATAGGCAGAATCATTGAAAATGTCAACTGTGTTGTGAATTGAGAACCTATGGAACAAGTAAAACATTTCAGCTACTTAGGCACTATTTTTACTGAAGATGGTAAATTAAATATAGAAATAGACAACAGAATAAGCAAAGCTGGTATGGTGGGAAGTCAATTGAATAAATTCATATGGAATAAGAGAGAAATTAGTTGGAACACTAAATTAGCTGTATACAAGACAGTGTTCAAACCAGTTTTAACTTATGGATCTGAGAGCTGGGTCAGAAGTAAAACACTTGACCAAAGACTAGAGACCGCAGATATGAGAGTCCTGAGAAAGATTATAGGCATGAAAAGATGGCATCAATGGCAATATCATATTAAAAATGAGGATATTAGGAAAGAACTTGACATTGTCAGCATCCAGGAATCTGTTAGCAGAGCTAATCTCAGGTGGTATGGTCACTTAAACAGAATGGGCGAGGAAATATTAGCAAAACAAGTGTTCTCTGCCAGGTTGGCAGGAAAAAGAACCAGAGGAAGACCAAGATATATGTGGATTGATACGGTACAAAGTGCCTTAGACGATAGAAATATAAGATCTGATAATGTTGGAGTCTTGACAAGTAACAGACTGATTTGGAAGAAAATTGTAGATAGGAAGTTAGTAATGATGTAATTTTTTCATGTAGTACTGTCATATCCTGTACACCCCTTGAGGGTACATGGCAGGAATTTGATAATGATGATGATGAGAATAATAGAGGTTACAAAGATTTCAAGGAGAGGAAAAATTGTAGTGGATCATCTTATCTTTATAGCTCATACAACATTTAACAATATAGCTACATTTCTTAGTCCAAGTAAAGGAATCTGCCTCGATAACTTAAAGGTAAAACTGTGTCACATTGCACAGTTCATTGTACATTTATTCCTTTGTAAGCAAAATATTGTCAAAAATTTCACTACCTAAATATGTGGTAGCTTCATCAGAGTGATAGAAAACTGGTAAACAAATGATGAGATCCACGAGTTTGAAACAGCTGATGGGAAACCTAACTGAATTAATAAAAGGCAAACATACGGCACCTGGGTAGAGCTTATGTTTTGAGTAGTGCAAAACAAAGCAACTTTGATGCTATAGGTTATATTCACATAAGCTCTCTGGTAAATTCAAAACTTTAAAAAGTTTCTTTCTGTATTCGCCTATAAAATATGAATGGATCCATAATATCCTCCATTTGTACACAATAAAATTATGATATTAAGAAAAATTAAAATAGTTACTTTTACATTAATCACAAATTATCAAATGTGATTCAAATTGAAAAATAAAAATGAAAAATAACGACTTCACCATACATTACAGCATAAAAGCCAGTTGAATAGTGGTAGTGATTTCTTTTCCCCCCTGTTTCACCAACAAACCATCCGATAAGAGCAATAGAGTTGTGAAAGAACTTGGAGCAACTAGTGTAACAAAAATACTGTGTGTGGTTGCTTTCATCCTATGCTGGATAACAGCACATTCATCATATGCTGGGATAACAGCATATGATGAATTAAACATATAATGACAGTATTATATTATATTTAAAGGAAACACAAATAGATATAGAAAATAATGGATAACTTTATATTTACGCATTCATTGAATAGTTTCATTGATTTGTCGTAAAATTTTATTCTATAATCTATACAATGATACGATACTCATTTTGATAAAATAAAAAATTATAACAATTTAGACACTTTTCTGTTTCAGAAAATTTGTGAAAGGTCTCAGATTGTTTTTCCTAGGACTCAAGACAAGAAAGATAAGATTAGAAAATTTTGTCCAAGGACAGAAACTGTAGTCAGAACTAGTCTGACTAGTGTTTTCTGTTTATATACAAGTAGCTAGTTGTGAAAATTTTTGACACAAACTTTTTGTTTGCTCATACCTTTAAAATAAGGATGAAAACAAAAATATAGTTGCTTATCAAGCTTTTATACTTTCCTTCCTTTAAAAAAAAAAAAAAAAAAAAACTACACAGTTTCACGGATTATGTGATTATGGAGTTCCTTCCTGGGATGAGCTTTTGGATTCCTTGGGAGTGTCAGATAATAATAAAATTACTACAGCTGCCCCTAATCTGGAGCATTGAATTGGTTGATTGTGGACTCTGAATGTGGGCTGATTTCCATTTGGTAGTCCAGGTGCTTGACCACCTCCAAGTTGGTGCCTCATATAACACTCACTAACCAGCAGCAGCTGATACCAGATTTTTAGGTTATATCAGCAGCAGCTGATATAACCTAAAAATTCATTTTCTGTTACCATATATTATTCATCCTACCAATCCAAATTCCTATAATTAAAATCCCTCTGTCCAAAAAAATCACCCTCCTTTTACTTGAGCAATAAATTTGCTTAATATTTTGCTAGACATATTACTCTATTAATTTCAGCCTTGCACCAAACAACCAAAAGCTATCACATGTGGTGCCATTTTCTACCTTCATGTTTAGCAGTTAGTTATAATTAACTCTTATTACATATTCTACCCACATAACCTTTTGGTCTAAGAGTTAATTATAATTAGGACTGTAGTAATCTATGATCTTAAATTTAATATAATTTAACTTATGTTAAGTTATTGATTAGGCCACTAATCAATAACATAACTTAACATAAGTCCTTATTATATTAAATTTAAGATCATAGATTACTACAGGTCCTTATTATAATTAACTCTTAGGCCAAAAGGTTAAGTGGGTAGAATATGTAATAAGAGTTAATTATAATTAACTGCTAAACATGACGGTAGAAAATGTAGATAGGAAGGAGTAATGATGTAAATTTTTCATGTAGTACCATCATATCCTGTACACCCCCTTGAGGGTATATACCAGGAATTTGATGATGATATCTGTATAACAGCAGTTGTGGTTAAAGTATTGAAGAGATTGTTTTGAAATGGAATATAGGATTAATTGATGGTTATAGTGTTCTCTATGATGATCAGTATAGATTCATGAAAAGTAAGACACTTTAACAATCTGCTTACATTTTATTAAAGTGTGTAAATGTATTGGGTAAGGCAGACTCATGTTTGATATTCTTGAACTTTTCCAGAAGCTTTTGATAGATTACCATGGTAAATAAGAGATTGGTTGGTTGAATGATATTTTGAACTTGTATGTGTGTGTGTGTTTTGGGGTGAGAGATAACCTAGTAAAGGAAGATAACCATGGGCTCCAATATTCAACTTATTTGTTTATGATGATATATGTGGATTTACAGGATATTCAGTTTGCTGATAATGCAAAGTTGAGTGATGGGGGAGAATTTATAAGACTTGATGCTGATGTCAGGTTCATGAAGATTTAAATAGATCTTTTGCTTGGATGAATGAGTGGAGTTGCAGTTTTAGTTAGTTCAAGATGTTACATTTTGGAGTACAGAGAATCAGAGATGTGTACTGTTGGTGAAACTGTGCTACATGAGGAGGATTAGATTTGGGATAACAGCATATGATGAAAAAGCACATTGCCAGTGTTATGAAGGAAAGCTACAACCAATTCTTACAGTGATAAGGAGTATACTGACAAGTAGTGATAAGGAGGTGGTCATTGGTCATACTACACATGAACTGCCCAGCACAAATTTTATTTTCTGCATTCTGTTGTCCATAGCCCAGTCAGTTTCTGTGATGCTCTTTGGTTGGAAAGACCTGGTCTTTTTTTTTTGTTTGAAGGTTGATGAGTATTTACTCCTGAAAAATCAGGTTTTTCTTTCAACACAAGAATTAAACTGAATAGAATACGTGCAACTGACAGCCATAATACATCATACAGGTAGGATTAACTGCCTTATCTGAACATTAATTAGCATTTCAAGAAGCCAAATTACTTGTCCATGACATGTTGTTGAGTTCTAGTATGTAGGGAAAATGGGAATGTATTTTCACCTGTGATTTGCAAACTCCAGAGGTGAGTGTCTTTATCAAGTCAGGAGTGTTGGAGAGGCCTGAGGAAATGTAAATTGCATTTAGTGGATAGGAAGGAAAGAGGTGATATGTATAAGTTAGTGTTCAAGTTTCATAGCATTCATACAGAAGGAAATGGAGAATAAGAACAATGTGGAGGGAAAGAGAACACATGAGACCAACCCTTGAAGTTTTATAAAGGTTTAGTAAAGAGGGGAGATTTTTTTTACACAGAGAGTGATTGAAGAGTCAAGTGTATTACACATGCTAGGATTGTAAATAAAGATCCATCTGTTAGATATGTTAGTGATAGTAATAAATTTTTAAATCAAAGTAGGATGAAGGTCTAGTTTTCTATAATCCTTAATTATAATAAAAGTAAAAATAAATAAATCTGCTAATACCTTTTATTCCCCAATAAGAGTAGGTAGTGCTTTTATCAATTAAATGCTATTAAATATTAAGACTTGAAAGTTATCATTTAGTTATCTTCTCATGCATGCACGCATGCACCTACCCTTACTTTAGTTATCGACCACTCTTGATATGAAATAATTTGAATTTTCATTTATCACCTAGGATAAAATTATACTGCTATTGGTATCACTTTTCATCTTGTGACCAGGAGGATGAAAAGCCAGATTCTCACCTTATCTTTTCTAAATGCATCTTAAGATATTATCTCAACTATATGGAAGATTATAACAACAACAAAAATAAATAAATAAATAAACAATTAAATAATTGAATCAATATTTAATTTATACAATTTGATTAGTAATGGAATTTCAAATTCTCTGTTAGTTTTACCATATTGTATCAGGCACATTCTGTCTTTTATGATTTGTTAATTTTATTACTTAGAATAAAATTTTCTTATTGTAAAGGCCAATAATATCTTACTCTTTTCTATCAGGTTTCCCTTTCTTATGATATTACAGAACAAAATATCATTTCCATGCAGAAAATTGTTGATGACACATCTAAATCTGCTAAACCATCAGAATATCAAACAGGTAGTTTATTTTTTATTTTATTTTATTTTTTTTTAAATAGTGAAACCTGTAGTGCGATCATAATTAAAAGAAACGCACATTCACCACAGTGAAAATTATTTAATTGTAAATATATCATCCTAAGTATCTTAGGACATCATCAGTACAGTAGTTTAAAACAATAATAGGAATAACATACACTTAGGGTGCATGATTACAATAGAATCTCATTAAACGTGCGTAACGTGTTACAGAAGTAAAAAAAAAAAAAAAAAAAAAAAAAAAAAAAAAATTATTTAACACAATTTTGTATGACAATTTCCCATACTTTAAGAATAGTAAGAACGTTGTAAAAAGAGTTCGACGCAACGACGTTCTTACTATTCCTAAAGTGTGGGAAATTGTCATACTAAATTGTGCTAAATAATTTTTTATTTATTTATTTTTATTTTTTACTTCTGTAACATGTTATGCACGCTTAATGAGATTCTATTGTAATCATGTGCTCTAACTGTATGTTATTCCTATTATTGTTTTAAACTACTGTACTGTTGATGTCCTGAGATACTTAGGATGAAATATTTACAATTAAATAATTTTCACTGTGTTTACTTTTAATTAGGTAGTTTATTGTTTTACTTTTTTGCCTTTTTTTTAAAAACAATATAATTTCAGAACTGTAATGTTTTTGTGTCCTCCAAGTAAGTTGTCTTCATAAAAGTGATTGGACTGCTAATTCTTAAGAATTATTAAAATGAATTTATCAACTTTGGATTTCTACACAGGGATTGTTAATGTTGATCTGGGTAAATTGAGGATTTCTGTGATCTTCTGACTCGATAAAACTTCATCATCATCAAATTCATGAGTATCTTCAAGGTTTGTACAGAATATTATGATAGTACACATGAAAAATTTACATCACCACTAACTTCCTATCTAAAATTTTCTCCCAAATCAATCTGTTACCTGTAAAGACTCCAACATTATTAGATCTTATATTTCTGTCTTCTAAGGCACTTTTTACTGTATCAATTCACCTATATCCACATTAACCACTTGGCCAACAATGCCGGCCTGATTGGCTGAGTGGTTAGCATATTCATTCTCCAGCCGAAGGGCTGTGGGTTCGAATCCCACCATGGCCATCGATGTTTGTCTGTGAAAATACTATGGTGGTGGTGGTCGGCGGTAAATGATGAAGATAGTTGCGGTTGGAGACAGAAAGTTGTAGAGTAGGTTCCCTCCCTCGATGAGTCTTTGGACTTCCTGGAGGTGTTACATAATAATAATAATAATATCTTGAGCTTCCTCTGGGTCTTTTTCCTGCCACCCTGGCAGCTGGTTTTGCTATTCTTTCCTCTCCTGTTCTGTTTAAGTGACCATACCACCTGAGATTAGCTCTGCTAACACATTCCTGGATGCTGACAATGTCAAGTTCTTTCCTAATATCCTCGTTTTTAATATGATATTGCCATTGGTGCCTTCTATGGATTTCTTGATCCATAGATGGCATCAATCTTTGGTCAAATGTTTTATTTCTAACCCAGTTTTCAGATCCATAAGCTAAAATTGGCTTCAGCACTATCTTGTATACAGCTAATTTAGTGTTTGAATAATTTCCTCTTATTCCATATAAATTTATTCATTTGACTTCCTACCATACCAGCTTTGTTGATTCTGTTATTTATTTCCATATTTAATTTACCATCTTCACAAAAAATTTTGCCTAAGTAGGTGAAATGTTTTACTTGTTCTAAAGGTTCTCCATTCACAATGCAGTTGATATTTTCAATACTTCTGCCTATTTTCATTGTCTCTGTCTTGTTATTGCTGACCTTCATGCCATATCTATTACAACAGTTATTCACTTTAGTCAGGGAATCTTGCAGACTTTTATTAGATTGATTTAGAAGTAACATCATCTGCATAAAGTAAAGAGTTGAGATTAACATCTCCAATTTTGATATCAGGTTTAATACCACTTCATAATGTGATCCATATAAATAATGAATAACAGAGGGGACAATGTACATCCTTGTCTGACACCAGATTTAACATTAAACCATCTTTCTGTACTTCCTTCAATTCTAACTGCTGACTTCCAACTGAAATAAAGACTGAGTATTGTTTGATACAACTGTAGTGTTTTGAATAGCTTTTCTCTTGGCACCTTGTCATATGCCTTTTCCTGATATACAAAAGTTAAATACACAGCTTTGTTATATTCGCATGATTTCTCAACTATTTGTCGTAAATTGAAGATCTGTTCCTGACAGCCTCTATTTGGCCTGAATCCTGCTTGTTTTTCACCAAGCTTTTCTTCCACAATTCTTCTCAACCGTTTCTCAAGTATACTTGCATAAATCTTACCAGAAATACTCATTAGGGAAATATCTCTGTAATTCTCACATTCAGTTTTCTTTCCCTTTTTATATATGGGTACTATGAAAGCTCTACTCCAATCACTGGGAATTCGTTCCTCTGTCCAGGCCTTCTGAATTCTGCAGTGCAGCCACTGTAAGACTTTTATACCACCATACTTCAGCATTTTCATAATCTCTCTTTCTCTCTGTAGTTCTAGATGTCATTTTCTACCAGAAACTCTATGACTGACTACAACCTAGGTCATTGTTTCATCATCACTTTAACAATTAGAGTGTGATTAGACATCCCATTCACATCCTTTGATGTGATGAGATTTGAGACTCAACCTTTTATTGTTCTTACATATTGCTTCTGATAATTGTTCAAGAACTCAAGGAATTGATTAAAATCATCAGTAATGATCACTCTTTTCTTTTTTTACTAGTCAGTTTGTGTGTAAATATTTTTGTCTCCACTCTTCACATTCCCTGGCCTATAGCAGCATCGAATGTTAACTTTCACTTCACACCATACTTCTTCAAAATCACTATCACTATTTTCCCCTTGTGTCTCAACCGTTGTGCAGACATAATTTCCCTGCTAACATCAGCATCACTTCCCCAGTTTTCTATCACACAAAAAAGAATAATGATATCCTTCTATCTTTATTCACTTCAGGATATCATTCTTATCCTAAGAACAGACTCTTCAGTTGATTCACACCAGATCCATTTCAATGCTACTCATCTCTTTTATACAATTCCATGTACTCCTCAAATGCATTCCACACCTTATCAAACTACACTTCTTTCTCCCTATACTTCCCTCTCTCTTACCATATCATTCATGATTTTTGCTCACTGTCTCGACTCATCACCATACCTAGACAACACACCAACTACTCTTTCTAAATATTGACTTAATAATTAAAAAAAGTTAATTATTATTCCTAGACTTTGGTTTCTTCTATTAAACTAAAATATGAATTGTAGCATCCCTTGTTCTGTGTTGAACTTGCAGATATATTTCAGGAGCTGATGATAAAATATCTCTTTTATTATTATATTGTAATAAACACTATCACTCACTCTCTCTCTCTCTCTCTCTCTCTCTCTCACACGCGCGCACATGCATCTTGTCCTCTACCATCTCCATCTTCTAATAGTTTTTTTTTTTGTTAATTGTGTGTGTTCTCTGATTGGTTTACATGTATTCAGGTTGAAAAACCCAAGTTTTTGGGAGAAAAGTGCTTCTGCCACCTTGCCTTAAGTTGAGGAAGCCCATTTAAATATTCCTCTCATTATGATGATCAAACTCGGGTCTTTTCTAGTTGCAAAGTGAAATATCCTATCATTCTTTCAACTGTGTCATGTAGGCATTTTTTGACCGTTCTTTATGATAATTGTTTTTGAACGTTTTCTATGCTATTATTGAATTCAGCACTGTATACTAAATTATTAACATACAGTGGTATCTCGCTAATCCGAACCTCTAGTCCGAACCCTCCAGTAATCCGAACTGGGGTTTGAAAGAAAAAAAGTTTTATTTATTACGTATTATTATATTGTGTACTATTATTTTTATTTAATAATTATTATTTTAACTATTATTATTTATTATATTATTATTATAGTAGAGTATTTTTTCATGTTTTCGATTATATGATTTATTGTGTGTTCACGTTTACTGGGAAGCCATTGAACCTGAAGCAATTCGAGCGTCATGGAAAAAACTGCAGCCTTCTTGAATTTACCAAGATTGTGTATCACCAAGATATGGTGATACACAAAAAAGAGGAAATTCAAAACGTGCATAATTTGGTTAAAAATATAAATCCAGATGTTGAAATTTCACAAATAGATGTTAGGGAATGGAAAAAGAGTAACACAAAGAGGCAGTTGACAGTTTTAATGTGTGCATAGAATGGGCTAAGCAGAATGATACGCCATTCAATGATACGAGAAGAAGCATTCGAAAAAAGTTTAGCTTTCAAGAAGCAAAAGAAAATCAGTGACTTTTTTTACAAAGAAATAAAAAAAAACTTTTTTGTGTTATTTTGTGAAATTTTTTTGTAGGTTGTGTACAAGAAAGTAATATTTTTTACACAAATTAAGTTATGTAGTGATAGTTTTTTTATTGCAGTTTTATTAAATCAGAATCCTCAACAATACAGGTACATACAAACTAAATTTTTTACTAAAATAAACTTGTGTATGGTATTATTTTTTAAGTTTTACATTACAGTATAGTAGCTTTTTTTCTATCAGATACTACATTTATTTACAGAATTAAATTGATGTACCATTAGAATTTGATTATTTTTGGTTAAATGCTAGTTATTGTTGTCTGTTGGGCGAAAATTCGCTAATCCGAACTTTTTGTTAATCTGAACGAGCACGGTTTTTATTAGTTCGGATTAGCGAGATACCACTGTACTGTTATAAGATTTGTTTACAGTTTAATAGCAAATACAATTATACTTTGAAAGATTTTTGTATGTTGATCTAACTTTTTTTTTTCTTTCAGATATTCCTTTTCAAGCTGAAACTTCTGTGACCTTGCATCTACACGACAAGTATAAACCACACCTTTTAATTTTTCTAAAATATGCATAATTTATTTGATTTTAACATGTTTTAGCATAGAGATTGCTCATTCAATTTATATGAATTATTCAACAAATGTGGTGATTTAGGAAGTATAATCATTGCTTCAAAATGTTAAGATTGTAAGAATGAGAGTCATCATTATAATATATCAAAATACACAGTAGTCCATTTGTTGTATAAAGATATTATTTAAACATAGATTTTCTTTCCTTCTAAAAAGCTTGTGTTATACATTATGAACCTATAACATAAAAATCAATATGAACAAGCCATGAAATTGTTCAAATGATATTGATAAAGTTAGGGAGAATATTAAATAGCTGTCATCATTTTAAAACCAAATAAATGAAACATAAATTTTTTAAATTTTACTCCTATACAGAAGGTTTATGAGAATAAACCTTCTGTATAGGAGTTATTACTACTTTGCCTTGCACTACTTTGAGTCTCTCTACTTTGGAGCCCATATATTTTTATGAGCTTTTTTATTAGTACATTGATTAGGTTTTACTGGCCTGACAGTTCTGAACTCTTGGTTCTCATTAGAGCTTAGAACAGAAACCTAAAATGGCAAAAACTCTGTTTGAAGAATACTATAGCAGTCCCATGTCAGGGAGTTTATATTCTTCATCCTTGATTTCCTGGAGGTCTCTGATAACAATAATTATAATAAATAAACTCTCAGTAGGTATATAAATATTAATACCTTAGAGCCTAAAAGGCTTCAATTTGGCAAGATTAATAAATATATTATTATTATCATTATTATGTGACACTTCCAGGGAGTCCAAAGACTCATCGAGGGAGGACACCTACTCCACAGCTCTCCGTCTCCACCACTTGATCCACCAACTACAACTAACTGCAACTACACCAATGCCATCTACTTCCCACCACCTCCACCACTAGTATTTCCACTGACAATCAAAACAAATATCCATGCCCACGCTTGAATTTGAACCCACAGTCTTTTGGCTGGATAGCAGATTATGCTAACCTCTTGTTCAACCATAAATTCTCAAACTCTCTGGTAAAATTTGAAACTTTTATGATACATTTTTTTATTTATAAAATGATAATGGATCTTTATTAT
The DNA here is from genome assembly GCF_054136105.1 of Typopeltis vanoorti. Taxonomy (NCBI): domain Eukaryota; kingdom Metazoa; phylum Arthropoda; class Arachnida; order Uropygi; family Thelyphonidae; genus Typopeltis; species Typopeltis vanoorti. The sequence continues at coordinate 70,521,923 of NC_143568.1, read as the reverse complement.
TCTCATTATATTTTACTAATCTTGCCAAATTGAAGCCTCTTAGGCTCTAGTCCTTGGAATATTGATATATTTTCTCATTAGAGAACAGATTCTGAATTTGCTGTTTTATGAAAAAGTGTATGAAGAGATTCATCTTTAGATTTTTTGAAAATTTTATGGATTGAGTTATAGAAAAAAATTAGCAGATTTAATTCAGATGGGCTTTGAAAATGACTCTCATTTTCAAAGTTGCTCTAATCTCAAAGAAATTAGAGCAACAGGAATAAGTTGCTCTAATTTCCATATAAATTCCCACACATAAATCATCATAAATGTAAAAAATGATTCCACGTTACATTTAGCCTATATAATTTTATTATTATTATGAATTCTCCTCCGAGGACTCATTGTGGAAAAAGCCCATCATCAGCAAATAACTGTATCATACTGAAGTCCTCTCCAGTATTATTAATACATGTGTACATGCTAAACAACTAATAATAATTATAACAAATAATAATTAACTGCCAAAAGTAAAGAGCTCTGCAGTATACCATGGGTCACCCTTGTCCTCTTAGACTCAGCAGTACCACCATGTCAAATGTCAGATTCTGATATATGATGGTGAGCCATTCTCCATTTGATATGACAAGTCTTTAGAGTGTGGTTTCTTTTGTTAACCCATCCCTTTGAATTTGCAAAACAACCTCCAGTTTAGAATCCTGTCAGATCCCATCTTCCTTTTCATGTTAGAGTGATTACCAGGTTAATGATTAAACAAACACACGTAATAACCACAGTAATAAGTTGTAATAAGTAAATATTTCATCCTAAGTATCATAGGACATCATCAGTAAAGTTAATCCAAACAATACTAGGAATAACATACAGTTAGGGTGCATGATTACAATGGAATCTCAATATGCGTGCAGTATCGTGTTATAGAATTAAATTAAAATATATCCGGAGGGGGGAAAAAAACAGATTACATTAAAATAAGATAACAAGTATGTTATCTAATGTTAACATATATACTAGTAAGTATTCTTGCTTAGGGTCCTTTGAAAAAACTTTGCTCTCCTGTTTACCATTCTTTATCGAAGTTACTTTATTTTTACTTTAAAGTCACCAATAGCAAAGATGATTTCCATTATTTTTATTTCTAGAGATTAGTGTTACTGTAGTTTGGTACACTAGACAATCTAATGATGAGCATTGTTGTCGGGATTGTATATGTGCTCACCAAAACAATAAATTTTGAGACCATTCTTCAGGTTTACATTTGCTTGTTTATCACGGTCTCTCATGTCTTCATTGATTTTTTTTTTTTTTTTTTTTTTTTTTCCCTGCCAAGTTCGTTAAGAGTGGTGTGCCTTTCCAATTATTCCTGTGGTATATCCCAGAGCATAATTGGAAAGGGCCCATTTTCCAATGTTGGATAAAGTAGATATCCTTTTTTTTTTATATTCTCTTTGCATCCATAAACAATAAATTACACAATAACCACAGTAATTAAATTGAATGAAATGAAAATACAAATATTTTGTACTGAAAATAACAATACATCATCAGTGCATAGAAACAAGCAAATCAAAGAAACAAGAATACAAGGTACATACAGCAGTCAGTGGTTTACCAATTAAAAACTGTTGCCACATGCTAGAAATTAATATTAATAAATCTCAGTTATACAGCTTTGACCCTTAAGCAAAAGGGTCAAAGCTGTATAACTGAGAGGAGACCTCCACATAGCCTTTAAAGGAATGCCGAGAACCAACCAGGGCTTCTGACCTAATGTCCAATCCTCACCTTCTCGTGGTGCACCCTGTTGGGTATCTACTTGGATACTGAATGAACGAGGATGGGCTGGCAATTTGGGATTTAGCCGACCAAATTGTATTCTTATTGGTTAAACCAAAATAAAAAATGATGATACAACATGACAAAATTTCATGCCGGCTGGGGCGTTGCCTGGTTAAACAAGGCCCCCCCGTTGTTTTCTCCAGGGAACCAGGGTGAACAGCGAAAAGTCAGCTACTAGAACAAATCTGAAAACACACCCCAACTCCACATCACCAGAGTTAAAGATCGGTACTATCAACATAAGAAGCCTGAATGGCAAAGAAATGGAGCTAGCTGAGGAATTAGATAAGTACCAGATCGACATAATAGGGGTGACTGAAACAAAAAAAAAAACAAAAACTGGTGAGATCTTTCTGAGCAATAAATACAAAATGTTATATTCAAGCAATGACAATCAAAGAAAAGAAGGAGTAGCCATAGTATTCAACACAAAATATGAGGCTCATCTTCTTGAATGGCAGGCAGTGTCAAGTAGAGTGATTTGTGCAAATATCAGAAAGGGGAACTGGACATTGAGACTTATTTGTGTCTATGGTCCCACAGAAGGTTCTACTAAGGTAGAAGTGGAGGAATTTTTTGATGCTTTAGAAAAAGCAACTGACACAATGAAAAAGGAAAAGTTGGTCCTTGTTGGGGATCTAAATAGCAGAGTAGGAAATGATTGTGAGACATACAAAAATATTTTGGGAAAATTTGGAGAAAAGAGCAAAGCTAATAATAATGGCAAATATCTGTTGAATTTCTGCTCAGGACATGGACTGGTTATTACTAAAACCTTGTTCCAACATAAAAATGTGCACAAATTCACATGGAGAGAAGAGGTAAGGAATAAGAAAAGTCTCATTGACTATGTTATTGTTGATAGTGATGTTTTCTCCCTGGTGCAGGACACCAGAGTGTACAGAGGATTTGAAATTGGAAGTGATCACTATTTAGTCTTGAGCAGGATAAAATTGAATTTCATATTGAAAAGAATAACATGTAAGAAAATTTTAAAGCGAATAAAAGTTGAGCAGCTCTCTGATGTGAACTGTAGACTAAAATACATGAAGATTATTAAAGAAAAAATGAAAGAGTTTGATCACAGGAATCAAACCTTGGAGATTCATTGGCAGAAGAAACCCCTGATTGATTCAGCTAGAGAGGCATCTGGTGAAGTTGTCTGCAAGGGTAGAAAAATTAGAAATCCATGGTGGACACAGGAAGTTAAAGAGCCAGTGAAGGAAAAGAAGAAAGCATATCAAAAGTTCCTGGCAAATAAATCAGCTTTTGCTCTTAGAGAATACAGAGACAAATGCAAGAATGCTAAACACTGTGTAAAACTAGCTAAACAAAAGTTATGGGAGGACTTTGACAAGAATATAGAAAATAAATATCAAGAATGTATATTATTTCTGGGAAAACTCCCATGTTACTCCTCTTAATAAACTATTATAATTACGGCTGTTTTGCACAGCGGCACTCCTAAACTAAAGCAGGCAAAATAGCCGTAATTATAATAATAATAATATCAAGAAGGTGGCAAAATATTCTGGATGTTGTTGAAGCAGCTTAGGAATAGAGGAAAGAGTGTTGTAAAAGGAGTTAGAGATGATAAAGGTGACATGAAAATGGAAGAAAAAGATATCCTTGAAGTATTGAGTAATTACTTTTAAAAACTGCTAAATGAAACAAGAAGTGATGACATCACAGTGGTAAAAAAACACTGACCAGGCATGCAGTCAGAAATACATATCCATACTTAAAGTAGAAAAAGCCATCAAAGGCTTGAAATGTGGAATGGCAGCAGGAGTAGATGATATTCGACCAGAAATGCTGAAGTACAGTGGTATAAAAGTCTTACAGTGGCTGCACTGCATAGTTGAGAAAGCCTGGACAGAGGGACGAATTCCTGATGATTGGAGTAGAGCTCTCATATTACCCATATATAAAAAGGGAAATAAAACTGAATGTGAGAATTACAGAGGTATTTCCCTACTAAGTGTTCCTGGCAAGATCTATGCAAGTATACTTGAGAAACGATTGAGAAGAATTGTGGAAGAAATGCTGGGTGAAGAACAAGCTGGATTCAGGCCAAATAGTGGCTGTCAGGATCAGATCTTCACTTTACGACAAATAGTCGAGAAAGCATGGGAATATAACAAAGATCTGTATTTAAGTTTTGTTGATTTGGAAAAGGCATGTGACAAGGTGCCAAGAGAGAAGCTATTCAATACGCTACAGTTATATGGTGTCAATAGGGTATTATATCAAGCAATACTTAGTCTTTATTTGAGTTGTAAGTCAACAGTTAGAATTGAAGGAAGTACAGGAAGATGGTTTAATGTTAAATCTGGAGTGAGACAAGGATGTACATTACCCCCTCTGTTATTCATTATCTATATGGATCACATTATGAAGGAAAGTGGAATTAAACATGATATCAAAATTGGAGATGTTAATGTCAGCTCTTTGCTTAATGTGGATGATGTTATACTTCTAAATAAATCCGCTACAAGTCTGCAAGATTCTCTTACTAAATTGAATAACTGTTGTAATTGATATGGTATGAAGGTCAGCAAGACAAAGACAATGAAAATAGGCAGAATCATTGAAAATGTCAACTGTGTTGTGAATGGAGAACCTGTGGAACAAGTAAAACATTTCAGCTACTTAGGCACGATTTTTGGTGAAGATGGTAAATTAAATATAGAAATAGACAACAAAATCAGCAAAGCTGGTATGGTGGGAAGTCAATTGAATAAATTCATATGGAATAAGAGAGAAATTACTCGGAACACTAAATTAGCTGTATACAAGACAGTGTTCAAACCAGTTTTAACTTATGGATCTTAGAGCTGTTTCAGAAGTAAAACACTTGACCAAAGACTAGAGACCGCAGATATGAGAGTCCTGAGAAAGATTAGAGGCGTGAACAGATGGCATCAATGGCAATATCATATTAAAAACGAGGATATTAGGAAAGAACTTGACATTGTCAGCATGCAGGAATGTGTTAGCAGAGCTAATCTCAGGTGGTATGGTCACTTAAACAGAATGGGTGAAGAAGTCGTTTTCCTGCCAGGTTGGCAGGAAAACGACTCAGAAGAAGACCAAGATATAGGTGGACTGATATGGTACAAAGTGCCTTAGATGATAGAAATAGAAGATCTGATAATGTTGGAGTCTTGATAAGTAACAGACTGATTTGGAGGAAAATTGTAGATAGGAAGTTAGTAATGATGTAATTTTTTTCATGTAGTGCTATCATATCCTATACATCCCTTGAGGGTACATGGTAGGAATTTGATGATGATGACCTAAGATAAGAATCTCTCAAACTTTTTTTTTTGGCGGGAGGGGGGAGAGACAATCGTTCCGATTCAGATTTGGTTGACATAAAAGGGTTTGCAACTTTCTTTGAAAGGTGTTCATATTTAAACCTGCTTCTATGGAGAAGACGCGCATCATCCCAATGGATACTGTGTTTAGTGTCAATACTATGTTGTGCCAGACCAGACTTTTGAGGTTTCATGTATTCAATGTAATATTGATGTTCATTAATTCTTTTTTTTCCACAGAAAGGCCTGTCTGCACAAAGTATGTTATATTAATAGTAAATGTAATCTAGTAAATGCCAGCTAATGATAGAGGTGACAGTTTGTCTTTTGTAGGTGGCAACAGATGAGAAATTTTGTTGATAAGAAAATATGTGTGGATGAGTTGATACTTCTTCAAAATTCTACCAATCGGTTCAGAGATGCCAGAAATATAAGGGATTGGAACCTTCTACTTTCATTTCATTAAAATTAATTACCGTGGTTTCATTTCATTAAAGTTAATTACAATTATCATGTCATTTATTGTGTATAGTCATGCCACTGGTACCTTTAAAGATTAGTTCTTTGCATCCAGTGTCATTTGCATACAGAAAGTTAACAGATACATTTAATTGTTATTCTCCTAGACCCTTGGACATACTGTATAAATGCTTTAATTTGATAGGAGATTTAAAGGTAGTTGTAATGTAGTATTTTAAATTTCTAGATATGGGTGGTGGGGCAGTTTCAAGGAGGCAGTTACAAGTGGGGTTCCACACAGCTGAGTACTGGGACCTATATTGGTTAACCTTTATATTAATGACATTGTCAGTGGATTGCAAGGGAATGTTCAGTTGTTTGCACATGATGTGAAGCTGGGAAGGGTTATTAGTAATAGTGCAGATGTGGTAGTCATGCAAGAGGATTTGAATAAGTTAGACAGATGGACAAATGAATGGAGACTGTTGGTTTAATGCAGCATAATGTAAGGTCTTGAGGTTTGGTACACATCAGTGGGATGCTGCATACTCTATTGGAGGAGATATACTGGAGGAAGTAGGGGAGACATGAGATCTGGAGTAATGATTGATAGAAACTTGAAATTCAAATGCCATATTGCAAAGGTGGTAAAGGTAACACAAAGGATTGCTGCAATAATGAGAAGGATGCTCACCTGCAGAGATAAGAGTTATCATTCCGTTGTATGAGACCATGATCAGACCACACTTACACTGTTGTCTCAGATTTGGTCCCCAGGATTTGAAGGGGATAAATTAACTGTGGAAAGGGTACAAAGGCAGATAACAAAGATGGTTTCAGGACTGTACAATGATAGTTATGAGGGAATGTGGACTGCAGATTTTGGTGGATAGAAGAAAGAGAGGTGATATGATTGAGACTTTTAAACTGTTGAGAGGTGGTTACAGGGTTGACACTGTGGAGTTCTTTCGCTTGGTTGAACAGCAGGAAGGAGTGATGACAAGGGGCCATCCCTGGAAGTTACGAAAGGAAACTATGAGCAAGAGGATGAGGAGTGGTTTCTTGGCATGGAGGATGGTTGAACCGTGGAATGCATTGCCTGATAGAATGGTGAGAGCAAGATCGGTCAATGAGTTTAAGGAGTGGTATGATGAACTTTTGTGTTTCCTAGGTAGAACCTACCACGTTGAGTCTTGATAGACTTGTGTTTCCTAGGAAAGACCTTTCGTGATGAGTCTTTTGACTCCTTGGAGGCCTAAATAATAATATTTTATTGAACAGATCTTTAATATAAGAAATAGATATAGCTTTGCTGAATTCATTGTTTTTGTTGTTGTTTTGGTGTTGTCTTTTTTGTTCTGTATATTACTAATTTTCTTTTCATTATATTAATTCCTTAAGAAGGTGGATATAATTCTCTGTAATTGGTTTCATTTCATTGGGACAGATTGTTATCACTTTTTTTGAGGATATTTATTGTGTATGGTGGTGATAAGAGTCTGTATGTAGAAATTGATCAGTATACATTGGTTTGGGATATACACTAAATGGAAGACAGAAGGCAACTTATGAGGTGTACAAGGACGGTGTGAAATTTTATTTTGCTGTTTCAATCATGACTCGTATGCACCTATGTTATTTTTTTAAAGGGCTGAGGAAACCAGTCAATGTTTGCTAGCCGTGTGCAATAATCAAGAATTATTGCCATATCTAACCAAACATTTTAAGTTTTAAATTTGCAGTTTCAAGAGCTTTCTTCTCAGATGTTTCCCTAAAAAAAAAATTTTGGGATGGGGTTCGAAGACAGTAGTGACCTCATTGTCATCCTTTTTTTTGAGGATGGAAGTTTTATCAAATGAAGCTACCAGAGCATAGCATATGGGCTGTAATATTGGGCATAAATTTGTTGTGTAAAAGAAAAATTGTGTCACTTACTAGCATTAAAGAAAGATGTCAAAGCTGGCTAATAGATCATATAAAATGAAGTCCTTCATTTGTGTAATGAAGTGTTGATTAGGAAGTTGGGAGGAAATACCTCTCAACTTCCTTAGTGTTGCTGTTGATTTCTTGGTTAGGTAATAAGGACTGTCAATTTTTTCCAATACTGGTCTCAGTGGCATGCTATTTTGTGGATTTTAGGGATCCGTATATTCTCATTAGTCTTGAATGGTGCAGCACTTAGTTTTTCACAACTTCAGAAGGCCAAGAAGTAACTGCTTTCAGTAAATTTTTGATTTTGTTTCGAATTCTTTTTGCGAGTATTGTATCTTCTTACAACGATAAGTTAATTTTTTGGAAGTAGTGTTAGGAGGCAGGGATTTTATACTTTTGTATGTATGTATATATATATATGTATATATATAAGGGTAAATATTAAGATTAGTGATCAGAGCTTATTTCTACTTTTACCATGAGTTGCCTTGGTCTTGCACTAAGTGCAGGATCAGCTAGACTTGCAACACTTGCAGGCACAAACTTGACTTGTTTGTCTGTTTGCTTACTTGGGAAATGGAGTAAAACCATGTTTAAAATAGCTTGGTATTTTTAATATTTATTATACCCAAGGTAAAATACTTTCTGCACACACACACATGTGCGCGCGCGCGCACGCACACACACACACACACACACACACACACACACACACACACACACACACATATATATATATATATATATATATATATATATATATATATATATATATATATATATATACACACACACACAATTATATAATTGCATTCAATCCTTTATTAAGAGTATGGGTATTGAGCTATTGTGTATGGGTACATACACAATAGGGGGGGGGGTAGCTCAATTAACTATAAAGCTTAGCTTTTATTTATTATTATCTACAAGATTCTATTATCTGGCTACAAATACATGATATAGTCAACTGTCACTGCAACAAACTTTTCTGTAGTGAACTCATTAACTGCGACGAACCACCAGAAAAGTTCTGCCTGAATCCCATATCCTCAGTGCTGTATTAAAGGAAGTTCTTTTTATAGCAAATATGCTATTATAACAAGCTGTTTCATCTGGGCATGGAAGCATGTTGAGAACTAGATTATTATGTGACACCTCCAGGGAGTCCAAAGACTCATCGAGGGAGAGTGCGCCAACAGTATCGAATGATTGATCACCTTCCAACTACTAGCCGTGCTCAAACTTGTTTAACTTTTTGTGTGAGCCATTAGTAGCAGAGGCTCTACCAATCGACCAACCTTTGCTGGCAATAGGTAACACATACATTTGTGTGTGTATGTTATAGAGAGAAAGAGGAAGAAAAAGTACATGTTAAATGTTAATGCATGATTTTGTTTTGTTTTGTAATAGAGACTGTGAAGAAACAAGAAGTAAATATCAGAGTGAGAAGAAAAAATATCCTGATGGACAGAATGAAGAAGACTCCGATGATAATTTTGATTCTGACGATGATGATACTTTACCTATATGTTTAACTAAAAAAACGAAAGAAAGAGAAAGAATTATGAATTTACAGAAAAAGGACAGGCATTTAGAAGCAAAGTCAAAACATAGTGATAAATATTCCCCCAGAAGAAAACATAAAGTTTTTAAGCATCACAGAATGTCTCTGGAGGAAACCATTAATCACATCATTTCAGATCATCTTTGTGAAAGCCATAGTGATGAGTCACCCAGTAAAGGTGAGTCTGATTTTTGATTTTGAATTATCTAGAGATTATGTTTACATATATGAACACACTTGTGTTACAGATTACATTTGGTCACACAATATTTAGTTGATCTATTAACTCTTTTTATAGATAAATCTAATTATAGATATGTGCTTGCTGCTATGATGATGAGTTTTTTAATATTTAGCATCACATGAATGTTTTTAATTAATAATTAATTGTACAAAATTGATTATTTTATTTTATTAAATAATCCACCTGACGGTTGCAAAGCACCAAACTTTGGGAAACATCTCAGGAAAAGACACGTGTTGTTTTATGTAATAACTAGTAATATTGTTTGTATATGATAGTTATAGAAAGTTTTACTACCTGGTTACAAAGTAAATTATACTAAATGAGAAATTGGAAGTTTTTCCCCACTTAGTTAGACTATAATAAATTTAGTTTAATCCTTTATCCAAGTGTAAGCAAACAAAGTTTGCGCCTGAAGCATCTTCAGGACTGAAGCAACTCGTGGTAAAGGTGGACCAAGCTCTCATCATTCCTTGTCTCAGTATCTCCCATAATGCAAAGCACATCTTCTTACGGACATGCATAATGCTATGCATTAAGGGAAGGGCCACTACTCAGACTGGTTTCGACCTTTATTGAGGTCTTGTCAGTGGGAGCCACACCCAAAAGTGGTGATACTAATTCCAGAGTAATTTAATAATAAGGCAGTTCACCTTTTGGCAACTTGTATAGGTAAATATGACTTCTCCATTACTTCTGCCTTAGTATCACCACTTCTGGGTCTGGCTCCCACTGATGAGACCTCAATAAAGGGCGAAACCGGTCTGGGTAGTGGCCCTTTCCCTTAATCATCATCACAAACCACGGGCTCACTGCCTGTTGATGTCTGATGCCTGTTTCACTATCTTCTTCCACTTTTCTTTTTCCAGTGCACAGTGTCACAGTTTTTGTACACCCATTCCACACCAGTCTTTTATATCGTCTATCCATTCTCTGTATGGTCTACCTCTTCTGTTTAAACCATCCAAAATACTAAACATAAATGTCTTTATCTTCTGGTCCTCATTCATTCTACAGATCTGTCCAAATAATTGCCGCTTCCATTTTATAATCTTATGCATTAGATTCTATTTTGGTTGTATCTTCTGATAGAGCTCTTCATTTGTGATTTTCTGTACCCATCCTATTCTTAGAATCTTTCTGTAACAAGTTCTTTCAAATGCCAAAATTCTTTTTCTTGATTCTTTATTTATTACCCACGTTTCAGATCCGTACAGTACACCGCTGAAGATGCATGTTTCCAGTACTCTTAGTTTTGTTTGCAGACTGATCATTTTACTTTTCCAGATGTTATCCATGGCCTTCAGATTTCCCTTTGCAATCCTGATCTTTATTTCTTTTTTACAGTCCAAGTCATATGTCAGTTTACTTCCCAAATATGTGAATTGTTCTACATTTTCTATATCAGTTCCATCCGCTTGTATCTTTTGTTCATGTTCTTCTCACCAAATACCATTGTCTTTGATTTTTCTAAGTTCATAACAAGTCCAAATCTCTTCCCTTCCTCATTTAACAGTTTGTGTTTTTTGTAGTTTTCTTTCGTCTTCTTCAATAATAACAATGTCATCTGCAAATCTCAGATTGTTAATTCTCATTCCGTGTACAGATATTCCTCTAGCATCTTCCTTCAATTTGTCCATTGCTCTTTCTAAATGTGCAATGAAAATGCTTGGTGATATTGGGTCTCCCTGTCTAGTACCCCTGCTTGTTTTAAACCATTTCCCCAAATCATCACCTATTCTAACTGCTGCAACTGCATTCTGATAAACATCTTTTAATATAGCTATTAGTTTTTTTATCAATTCCATGGGATTCCAGAACTGCTAATGTCACTCTGGTCAATACTGTCAAATGCTTTCTGAAAATCAACAAAGCAAGTATACATGTTTTTTGTTTTTTTTCCTAGCTTTCTCTGCTATTAACCTCATTGTCAAAATCTCTTGAATCGTAGTTCTATCCTTCCTAAATTCTGCTTGCTCGTCTGCAAGGTATGCTTCCAATTGTGTTCTCAATCTTTCTGTCAATATGATCATCATCACTTTACCAAGGTGACTTATCAAGGCAATTGTTCTATAATTTTTACATTCTAGCTTATTTCCTTTCTTGTATAATGTTACTAATATTGATTTCACCCACTCCTCTGGCATTTTCCCTTTTTTCCATACCATATTACATAGTCGGTGCATTTCTGTAACCATACTTTCACCACCATATTTAATCATTTCTCCAGTAATGTTATTGTTACCAGGACTCTTGTTGTGTTTTAGCCATCCTATTGCTTTTTATACCTCTCCTCTTAAAATGTCCATACCATGCTCATTACCTGGTGGTGATATCTGCTTCAATTCTTCAGCCAGTTTCCCAATGCTATCTGAATCTAGTTTTTCTTCATATAACTCACTACAATATCTTGTCCACCGCTGTACAATTTTTTCTTTATTCATCAATACTTTGCCTTTTTCATCTTTAATTGTGGTCTGTTTTGGTTGCCACTTTCTATTAATGGTTCTGATCATTTTGTATACCTCCCTTGTTTTATGCTCTCCATAGTACTGTTCTATATTGTTGCATTGGGCTTCTAACCATTTCATCTTATCCATTCTGACTGCTTTTTTCACCTCATTACACTTTCTTCTATGTTGCTCTTCTATTTGTTCTGCTGTATTCCTTCTTATCTTCAACATTCTTTTATCCTGTACTAACTTCAGTGTTTCTTGTGTAATCCCTTAATGCATAGCATTATACATATCTGCAAGGAGATGTGCTTTGCATTATGGGAGATGCGAGAAGGAGTGATGAGAGCTTGGTCCACCTTTACGAGTTGCCTCAGTCCTGAAGATACTTCAGGCGCAAACTTTGTTTGCTTACACTTGGATAAAGGATTAAACTAAATTTATTATAGTCTAACCAAGTGGAAAAAAACTTCCAACATCTTTCTCCAAATCCAGAGTAATTTAATAATAAAGTGGTACACCTTTTGGCAACCCGTATAGATAAATATGCCTTCTCCATTGCTTCTGCCTTAGTATCACCACTTCTGGGTCTGGCTCCCACCGACAAGCCCTCAATAAAGGTCGAAACTGGTCTGGATAGTGGCCCTTCCCTTAATGCATAGCATTATACATGTCTGCAAGGAGATATGCTTTGCATTATGGGAGATACTGAGACAAGGAGTGATGAGAGCTTGATCCACCTTTACCATGAGTTGCCTCAGTCCTGAAGATACTTCAGGCACAAACTTTGTTTGCTTACACTTGAATAAAGGATTAAACTAAATTTATTATAAATGAGAAATTGTGTTCTTTCTTTGATCTTTTAAAGCAACAAAGTTTGTGTGTGAAATATTTTCATGTTTTTTATGTGAAGCACTTTATTGAAGAATTAAATTTAGAATATACATTTTTTTTTGTCTTTTATAATTTACTTTGTCTGAAATATATTAAAATGGTACAACTTATTCAGACATGTCAACTGGTGCATTGCTTAGTTATGAATGACATCCAAGTTCCTGCTACTTTTATCAGGAAAACAGGGTGAAGGTGAACAGTGAAGAGATTACTACAGCAACACCCTCTCCTTTTTAAAAGAATTGCTATTACTGAAATTAGAATGAAAACAAACAAATTAGATCATACTAAATAAGAAGCACAATATAATCTTTTCAGCCATTAAGGATCTGTGAAAGGAGGGAGTAACTGTTATATTCATTGCAAAATATGGAGATAAACTGCTTGAATAGGTTTTAGTTTTCAGTTAAAAAATGGAAAATTGAACAGTGAGAGTTGTTTGTGACTATTACGCCATGGGAAGTTCTAATATGAAAGAAGTAAAGGAATTTTTCTAGTCTTTAGAATGTACAGCTGACATAAATAGCAGTTCGATTTAAGAGATCTAATCAGAAGGAAAGCAGGAAAACCCGATATCAACCACCCATAAATGTTTTATAAAATTTGAAGAAATGATTAAGGCTAATGATAATAATAGTAGGTAGTAGTAGTACTAAGTATCTGCTGGATTTCTGCCCAGAACATTGATAACACCTCCATCATAAAAATCTGCATGAATTCACATGGTGAGAAAACATGCACACAAAATAGGTTCTTTGATTTCATAATGCATTGATGTGATGTTTTCAGATTGTTCCATGATACAAGAGTATACAGTAGGTCTTAAATAGAAGGCAAGCATTTCATATTATTGAGTGGGATATGAATTAGTACCATTGAAAAAGAATATATATACACAATTCCATAAATACTGTTAGAACTTCTGCACACCCCACACTACCCACAGAATTGCGGAAACACAGTTCCGTTAGTGGCACCGTGCACAGTCAGCATTTACATGTTTATTAGTAGAGAGAGAATTATCTATCTGTATGGGTTAATATGCAGTAGGGAAGATTATGATTATGAGAACCATGTAGCTGTAATAGCACTTCATAAGGTTGGAATGCAGCCACCTGTTATTTTTAGCACACTAAAATCACTCAGGATCAGTAGGATATTTGTGTATTGGACTTTTAACCATTGTAACAATACCTGACTAATAGAAAGCAGGTTGGCTACAGTGTGTTTAGGATGCAACAGTTTATCAGGACTGTGAAGTCAAGCCTCCATCATTATCCTGTGAGAAAGCAGAAAAATGATGCTGTGAGATGAATGTTTTGCAGAGAACAATGTCACATGTACTAATTGATGACTTGTTGGTGAGAGTCTATCGTCATTCTACTGGACACTTCCTAATACCACAACTTGTGCAGCAGAATCTGCTAAAATCAAAGGCACTTCTCTGGCAGCACACAAACAATAGACACTTGTCTGAAGTCCCAATTTCAATCTATTGAACTTCAAATTTTCCTTCACAACTCACCTCAACCTACAGAACATCAACCATCACCCTCACTGATCTCCAAGCCATCCTCCAATGGGGTTCGGATAACCTCATAAATTTCAACGCCAATAAAACCCAGTTCTGTACTATTTCCCATAAAAAAAAAAAAAAAAAAAAAAAAAAAAAAAAAAAAAAAAAAACATTTTTTCCTCAGTATCCTTTTTGACGATACCCAAATTTCCAGACAGTTTGAGATCTTGATTCTTGGAATCACCCTCACATCAAACCTCTCCTGGCATAATATCACAACCATTGCATCCTCAGCCTCAAAAAAAAATTAGGATTTCTTTTTCGTTCAAGACGTTACTTCACCCTGGAACAGCTACTAACATTATACAAATCACAAATCGCCCAGCTATTGAATACTGCTCCCACATATGGGGTGGGGCCCCTAAAAGCTCTCTCAAAATGCTTGACTGAATACAGAGGAGAGCAATTAGACTTATCAATGATCCATCCCTTACCAACCCCCCCCCCCCCCCCCCACTTTCACACAGACGATGGTCACTGCAGTATGTATATTCTACAAATATTTCCATGGGTAATGCTCATCCGAAATAACATCAATACTCTGCTCAGTACAAAGCTCATTGGAACATGTGCAGCTGCTGCACAACATCCCTTCACAGTACACTTAGAAACAAACAGAACAAGTTTCTTTTCCTCTTACTTCATCGCTGCAACTGCTGCACTGTAGAACAGTCTCCCACCTGCTGTGTTTCCCAAGGAATACAATTTAAAGTCATTCAAATCAAATGTAAACAAATTCCTCCTTTCCCAACGCACTACCCATAAACGGTACTAATGTACTATAGGTTGGCCAACCAACCTCCTGTGTATGGTATCAACATAAAAAAAAAAAAAAGACAGACAGATTTCTTCTTCACAGAAGATTTTCACTTGAAGAGTCATTTAATTGCTAAAACAATTGGATATATGCCCCAGATGGTCATAAAGCATGTGCCATAGCACCCAGGATTCAGAGGGGTCATCACCCTGTGTTAGTGATGGTTTGGTGGATGATGATGTATTGGGGGGAGGATATACCAAGTTTGTGACCTCCCCTTTCTGCAAGAAAGGGATAAAAATCTTTGCCAAAATTTATCAAAACACTGTGCTAGAACCTGGGGTATGGACCCCTGAATAATAACCCCTAGCTTCATGGTAGGCAGTCGACATTCCAACAGGACTCGGCTCCTGCACAGAACAGTGGTTGGAAGTAAATGTGCCCAACCACATATCATCATGTGATTAGTCATCTGGAAGTCCCAATTTCAATCTGTTGAACTTCATATTGTGGTCAGAGTAGACTGCAAGAAATAACCCCCCCCCCAGCATCGCTAGCCTGGAGGTGGATTTGGAATGAGCAGTGGTAGCATTTCCATCGGATGTTGTGTTTGTGTGTTACCATCGATATGTGGCCTCACAGACATCATGCATATGTGAAGGCAAAAGAGGGACATTTTGAACATTGATTGCTGATATATGCACGTTATTCATGGTTTATTTGCGAAAGTTGTAAATCATTTACTGAAAGATTAAAGGTTTCAGGCACTGTTCAAGTTGTAATAACAGTATTTATGGTTAGACTAGATATATTCTCATTGAGGATATATAAATCAGTTATTGATTATTTAATTGCAAACTTAAATTAGCTGACTTAATCCTAGATGTAATAGCACATTCAAGCTTACTAATTAAATTCTGATTGTTATATGATAACAAAAATCTAGTTTAAATTTAAATATCTAAAAAAAGTCTAAATGTTACAAAATTGTTGCTGCAATATTCTGGTATTAAGCAGCTATATCAAAAAATGCTTTGATGAAAAAACAGAAACTGCAGCAGAATCAAGTGACACAGAACAGGATTGCAAAAAATATGAAATAAAAATAGAGAAATACTATCCTGCAATTTTACCGGAAATAATTAAATTCCACAACAGTAGAAACAGATTAGGGTGTTTAAGGGTCAAAGCTGTATAACTAAGAGAAGACCTCCACATAGCCTTTACAGGAATACAGAGAACCAACCAGGACTGCTGATCTAATGTCCAATCCTCACCTTCTTGTGGTGCACCCTGTTAGGTATCTACCTAAATACTGAATGAATGAGGATGGGCTAATAATTTAAGATTTAGCTGACCAAATTGTATTCTCATTGGCCTTAACCACAATATAATATAATAGAGCAACATGGCAAAATTTCATGCTGGCTGGGGCATTGCCTGGTTGAACAGTATCTCCATTGTTTTTTTGCAAGGAACCAGGGCAAACAGCATAAAGTCTAAAAAAAGTCTAAATGTTACAAAATTTAGCTACTGGAACAAATCTGAAAAAAACACTCCAAGTCAACACCACCAGAGTTAAAGAACAGTACTATCAAAGAAGAATCCTGAATGGCAAAGAAATGGAGCTAGCTGAGGAATTGGATAAGTACCAGACCGACATAATAGGGGTGACTGAAACAAAAAAGACAAAAACTGGTGAGATCTTTCTAAGCAATAAATACAAAATGTTATATTCAGGAAATGACAATCAAGGAAAAGGAGTAGCCATAGTATTCAACACAAAATACGAGGCTAATCTTCTTAAATAGCAAGCAATATCAAGTAGAGTGATGTGGGCAAAAATCAGAATGAGGAACTGGACAATGAGACTTATTTCTCACAGAAGGTTCTACTAAGGTAGAAGTGGAGAAATTTTTTGAGGCTTTAGAGAAAGCAACTGACACAATGTAAAAGGAAAAGTTGGTCCTTGTTGGGGATCTAAATAGCAGAGTAGGAAATGAGTCAGACATACTTCTAGGAAAATATGGGGAAAAGAGCAAAGCTAATAATAATGGTAAATACCTGTTGTATTTCTGCTTAAGACATGGACTGGTTATTACTAACAGAATGTTTCAACATAAAAATGTGCACAAATTCACATGGAGAGAAGAGGCAAGGAATAAGAAAAGTTTCATTGACTATGTTATTCGTGATAGTGATTTTTTCTCTCTGGTGCAGAACTGGAGTGTACAGAGGATTTGAAATTGGAAGTGAACACTATTTAGTCTTGAGAAGGATAAAATTGAATTTCATATTGAAATGAATAACATGTAAGAAAGTTTTAAAGCGAATAAAAGTTGAGCAGCTCTCTGATGTGAACTGTAGACTTAAAGAAACAAATATTAAAAAATGAAAAAGAAAAAAATGAAAGAGTTTGAGAACATGAACCGAAGCTTGGAGATTCATTGACAAGCCCTGAAGAAAACACTGATTGATTCAGCCAGAGAGGTATTTGGAGAAGTTGTCTGCAAGGATAGAAAAATCAGAACTCCATGGTGGACACAGGAAGTTGAAGAGGCATTGAAAGAAAAGAAGAAAGCATATCAAAAGTTCCTGGTGAATAAGTCAGCTTGTGCTCTTAGAGAATATGGAGAGAAATGTAAGAAAGCTAAACACTCTGTAAAATTAGCTAAACAAAAGTCATGGGAAAAACTTAGGGAAGAACATGGAAAATAAGTGACAAGATATTTCAGAGGTTGTTGAAAAATCTCAGAAATGGAGGAAAGAGTGCTGTAAAAGGAATTAGAGATGAAAAAAGGTGACATGAAACCTGGAGAAAAGATATTGTTGATGTATGGAGTAATTACTTCAAAAAATTGCTAAATGAAACAAGCACTGATGATAGCACATTGGTAAAAAACACTGACCAGGCTTACAGTCAGGAATACATATCCATAGTTGGAGATGAACTAGAAAAAGCCATCAAAAGCCTGAAATGGGGAAAAGCAGCTGGAGTAAATGATATTCAACCAGAAATTCTGAAGTATGGAGGTATAAAAGTCTTACAGTGACTGTACTGCATTGTTCAGAAGGGCTGGGACAGATTGCGATTTCCAGATAATTGCACTAGAGCTTTCATACAGCTACCATGTATAAAAAAGGAAATAAAACTGAATGTGAGAATTACAGAGGTATTTCCCTACTTAGTGTTTCTTGTAAGATATATGCAAGTATACTTCAAAAATGGGTGAGAAGGATTGTGGAAGGGAAGTTTGGTGAAGAACAAGCTAGATTCAGACCAAATAGAGACTGTTAGGATCAGATTTTCACTTTATGACAGATAGTTGAGAAACCACGGGGAATATAACAAAGATCTGTTTAAGTTTTGTAGATCTGGAAAAGGCATATGACAAGGTGCCAAGAGAAAAGCTATTCAAAATGCTACAGTTAGGTGGTGTTAATGAGGCATTATATCAAGCAATACTCAGTCTTTATTTGAGTTGTAAGCCAGCTGTTAGAATTGAAGGAAGTACAGAAAAGTGGTTTAATGTTAAATCTGGTGTCAGAGAAGGATGTACATTGTCCCCTCTGTTATTCATTATTTATATGGATCACATCATGAAGGAAAGTAATATTAAACTTGATATCAAAATTGGAGATGTTGATCTCAGCTCTTTACTTTATGCGGATGATGTTATACTTTTAAATAAATCCGGTGCAAGTCTGCAAGATTCCTTGACTAAATTGAATAACTTTTGTAATAGATATGGTATGAAGTCATATTTGTAAATTTAGGGACACAAAAACACTCATGTTGAACAGATTATTTTATTAATTACTAATAAAATAAAACTTGACGTTTCGACCCCTGTATCGTGGTCATCATCGGAAGAATACAAGTGTATTCTTCCAATGTCTGAAGGTCAGCAATAACAAGGCAAAGACAATGAAAATAGGCAGAAGCATTAAAATATCAACTGCAATGTGAATGGAGAATCTATAGAACAAGTAGTAAAACATTTCACATACTTAGGCACAATTTTTAGTGAAGATGGTAAATTAAATATGGAAATAGACAGCAGAATCAACAAAGCTAGCATGGTATGAAGTCAACTGAACAACTTTATATGAAATAAGAGAAAAATTAGTCATCATCATCATCAAATTCCTGCCATGTACCCTCAAGGGGTGTACAGGATATGATAGTACTATATGAAAAAAATTACATCATTACTAACTTCCTATTTACAATTTTCCTCCAAATCAGTCTGTTACTTGTCAAGACTCCAACATTATCAGATCTTATATTTCTATCGTCTAAGGCACTTTGTACCATATCAATCCACATATATCTTGGTCATCCTCTGGGTCGTTTTGCTGCCAACCTGGGAGAGAACACATCATCATCATCATCAAATTCCTGCCATGTACCCTCAAGGGGTGTACAGGATATGACAGTACTACATGAAAAAATTACATCATTACTAACTTCCTATCTACAATTTTCCTCCAAATCAGTCTGTTACTTGTCAAGACTCCAACATTATCAGATCTTATATTTCTATCGTCTAAGGCACTTTGTACCGTATCAATCCACCTATATCTTGGTCTTCCTCTGGGTCGTTTTCCTGCCAACCTGGCAGAGAACACTTGTTTTGCTAATCTTTCCTCTCCAATTCTATTTAAGTGACCATACCATCTGAGATTAGCTCTGCTAACGCATTCCTGGATGCTGACAATGTCAAGTTCTTTCCTAATATCCTCATTTTTAATATGATATTGCCATTGATGCCATCTGTTCATGCCTCTAATCTTTCTCAGGACTCTCATATCTGCGGTCTCTAGTCTTTGGTCAAGTGTTTTACTTCTGACCCAGCTCTCAGATCCATAAGTTAAAATTGGTTTGAACACAGTCTTGTATACAGCTAATTTAGTGTTCCGACTAATTTCTTTCTTATTCCATATGAATTTATTCAATTGACTTCCCACCATACCAGCTTTGCTGATTCTGTTGTCTATTTCTATATTTAGTTTACCATCTTCAGTAAAAATTGTGCCTAAGTAGCTGAAATGTTTTACTTGTTCCACAGGTTCTCCATTCACAACACAGTTGACATTTTCAATGATTCTGCCTATTTTCATTGTCTTTGTCTTTTTATTGCTGACCTTCATACCATATCTATTACAACAGCTATTCAATTTAGTCAGAGAATCTTGCAGACTTGTAGCGGATTTATTTAGAAGTATAACATCATCCGCATAAAGCAAAGAGCTGACATTAACATCTCCAATTTTGATATCAGGTTTAATACCACATTCCTTCATAATGTGATCCATATAGATAATGAATAACAGAGGGGATAATGTACATCCTTGTCTCACACCAGATTTAACATTAAACCATCTTCCTGTACTTCCTTCAATTCTAACTGCTGACTCACAACTCAAATAAAGACTAAGTATTGCTTGATATAATGCCCCATTGACACCATATAACTGCAGCGTATTGAATAGCTTCTCTCTTGGCACCTTGTCATATGCCTTTTCCAAATCGACAAAACTTAAATACAGATCTTTGTTATATTCCCATTCTTTCTCGACTATTTGTCGTAAAGTGAAGATCTGATCCTGACAGCCTCTATTTGGCCTGAATCCAGCTTGTTCTTCACCAAGCTTTTCTTCCACAATTCTTCTCAACCGTTTCTCAAGTATACTTGCATAGATCTTGCCAGGAACACTCAGTAGGGAAATACCTCTGTAATTCTCACATTCAGTTTTATTTCCCTTCTTATATATGGGTACTATGAGAGCTCTACTCCAATCATTGGGAATTCGTCTCTCTGTCCAGGCTTTCTGAACTATGCAGTGCAGCCACTGTAAGACTCTTATACCACCATACTTCAGCATTTCTGGTCGAATATCATCTACTCCTGCTGCCTTTCCACATTTCAAGCCTTTGATGGCTTTTTCTACTTCAAGTATGGATATGTATTCCTGACTGCATGCCTGGTCAGTGTTTTTTATCACTGTGCTGTCATCACTGCTTGCTTCATTTAGCAGTTTTTCAAAGTAATTACTCCATACTTCAAGGATATCTTTTTCTCCTGTTTTCATTTCACCTTTATCATCTCTAATTCCTTTTACAGCACTCTTTCCTCCATTCCTAAGCTTCTTCAACAACCTCCAGAATATATTGCCACCTTCTTGATATTTATTTTCTATATTCTTGCCAAAGTCCTCCCATGACTTTTGTTTAGCTAGTTTTACACACTGTTTAGCTTTCTTACATTTGTCTCTGTATTCTGTAAGAGTAAAAGCTGACTTATTTGCCAGGAACTTTTGATATGCTTTCTTCTTTTCCTTCACTGCCTCTTTAACTTCCTGTGTCCACCAGGGAGTTCTGATTTTTTTATCTTTGCACACAACCTCACCACATGCCTCTCTGGCAGAATCAATCAATGTTTCCTTCAGAGTTTGCCACTGAATCTCCAAGGTTTGATTCCTGTTCTCAAACTCTTTCATTTTCTTTTCAATAATATTTCTGTATTTTAGTCTACAGTTTACATCTGAGAGCTGCTCAACTTTTATTCTCTTTAAAACTTTCTTACATGTTATTCTTTTCAATATGAAATTCAATTTTATCCTGCTCAAGACTAAATAGTGATCACTTCCAATTTCAAATCCTCTGTACACTCTGGTGTCCTGCACCAGGGAGAAAACATCACTATCAACAATAACATAGTCAATGAGACTTTTCTTATTCCTAGCCTCTTCTCTCCATGTGAATTTGTGCACATTTTTATGTTGAAACATGGTGTTAGTAATAACCAGTCCATGTCCTGAGCAGAAATCCAACAGATATTTGCCATTATTATTAGCTTTGCTCTTTTCTCCAAATTTTCCCAAAATATTTTTGTATGTCTCACAATCATTTCCTACTCTACTATTTAGATCCCCAACAAGGACCAACTTTTCCTTTTTCATTGTGTCAGTTGCTTTTTCTAAAGCCTCAAAAAATTCCCCCACTTCTACCTTAGTAGAACCTTCTGTGGGACCATAGGCACAAATAAGTCTCATTGTCCAGTTCCCCATTCTCATATTTGCCCACATTACTCTACTTGAGACTGACTGCCATTCAAGAAGATTAGCCTCGTATTTTGTGTTGAATACTATGGCTACTCCTTCTTTTCCTTGATTGTTATTGCCTGAATATAACATTTTGTATTTATTGCTCAGAAAGATCTCACCAGTTTTGGTCTTTTTTGTTTCAGTCACCCCTATTATGTCGATCTGGTACTTATCTAATTCCTCAGCTAGCTCCATTTCTTTGCCATTCAGGCTTCTTACGTTGATAGTACCGATCTTTAACTCTGGTGATGTTGAGTTGGGGTTTGTTTTCAGATTTGTTCCAGTAGCTGACTTTTCGCTGTTCACCCTGGTTCCCTGGCGGAAACAACGGGGGCCTTGTTTAACCTGGCGACGCCCCAGCCGGCATGAAATTTCGTCATGTTGTACCATCATTTTTTATTTTGGTTTAACCAATAAGAATACAATTTGGTCGGCTAAATCCCAAATTGCCAGCCCATCCTCGTTCGTTCAGTATCAAAGTAGATACCCAACAGGGTGCACCACGAGAAGGTGAGGATTGGACATTAGGTCAGAAGCCCTGGTCGGTTCTCCGCATTCCTTTAAAGGCTATGTGAAGGTCTCCTCTCAGTTATACAGCTTTGACCCTTAAGCACCCCAAGAGAACACTTGTTTTGATAATCT
The DNA here is from genome assembly GCF_054136105.1 of Typopeltis vanoorti. Classification (NCBI taxonomy): domain Eukaryota; kingdom Metazoa; phylum Arthropoda; class Arachnida; order Uropygi; family Thelyphonidae; genus Typopeltis; species Typopeltis vanoorti. The sequence continues at coordinate 70,499,130 of NC_143568.1, read as the reverse complement.
TTCTTTGCCCATTCTGTTTAAGTGACCATACCACCTGAGATTAGCACTGCTAGTGCATTCTGGATGCTGACAATGTCAAGTTCTTTCCTGATATCCTCGTTTTTAATATGATATTGCCATTGATGCCATCTGTTCATGCCTATAATCTTTCTCAGGACTCTCATATCTGCGGTATCTTGTCTTTGGTCAAGTGTTTTACTTCTGACCCAGCTCTCAGATCTATAAGTTAAAACTGATTTGAACATTAGAAAGTATTTTACCTTGGGTATAATAAATGTTAAAGATACCAAGTTATTTTAAACCTGGTTTTACTCCATTTCCCAAGTAAGCAAACAGACAAATATAAGTCAAGTTTGCACCTGCATGTAATGCAAGTCCAGCTGACCCTGCAGGTAGTGCAAGACCAAGGTAACTCATGGTAAAAGTAGAATGAGCTCTGATCACTAATCTTAATATTTACCGATAATGCAAAGCACATCTATTGGAGGAGATGTATGATACTTTGTATTAAAGGCAAGGGGCCACTACCAAGATAGGTTTCGACCTTTATTGTGGTCTCATCAGTGGGAGCCAGGCTAGAAATATCCAGATTTTAGTAATACAGAGCTTATAAGTATTTTACCAGAACAAGTTACCATAAGGTGTTTTAACCTTATGGTAACTTGTTCTATAATATAACATAATATAATATATATGCTATAATATAAATGTAGAAAGTATTTTACACAAGGTAAAATATTTTACACATTTATATCACCTCCTGAGATTTTTATTTAATAAGGTTAAAACACCCTATGGTAACTTGTTCTGGTAAAATACTTATAAGCTCTGTATTACTAAAATCTGGATATATCTAGCCTGGCTCCCGCTGATGAGACCTCAATAAAGGTCGAAACCGGTCTGGGTAGTGGCCCCTTGCCTTTAATACAAAGCATCATACATCTCCAGGAGATCTGCTTTGTATTATGGGTAAATATTAAGATTAGTGATCAGAGCTTATTCTACTTTTACCATGAGTTACCTTGGTCTTGCACTACCTGCAGGGTCAGCTAGACTTGCATTACATGCAGGCGCAAACTTGACTTATATTTGTGTGTTTGCTTACGTGGGAAATGGAGTAAAACCAGGTTTAAAATAACTTGGTATCTTTAACATTGATTTGAACATTGTCTTGTATACAGCTAATTTGGTGTTCCGACTAATTTCTCTCTTATTCCATATGAATTTATTCAATTGACTTTCCACCATACCAGCTTTGCTGATTTTGTTGTCTATTTCTATATTTAATATACCATCTTCACTAAAAATCGTGCCTAAGTAGCTGAAATGTTTTACTTGTTCCACAGGTTCTCCATTCACAACACAGTTGACATTTTCAATGATTCTGCCTATTTTCATTGTCTTTGTCTTTTTATTGCTGACCTTCATACCATATCTATTACAACAGTTAATCAATTTAGTCAGAGAATCTTGCAGACTTGTAGCGGATTTCATCTGCATAAAGCAAAGAGCAGACATTAACATCTCCAATTTTGATATCATGTTTAATACCACTTTCCTTCATAATGTGATCTATATAGATAATGAATAACAGAGGGGATAATGTACATCCTCGTCTCACACCAGATTTAACATTAAACCATCTTCCAGTACTTCCTTCAATTCTAACTGCTGACTTACAACTCAAATAAAGACTAAGTATTGCTTGATATAATACCCCATTGACACCATATAACTGTAGCGTATTGAATAGCTTCTCTCTTGGTACCTTGTCATATGCCTTTTCCAAATTGACAAAACTTAAATACAGATCTTTGTTATATTTCCATGCTTTCTCGACTATTTTTCGTAAAGTGAAGATCTGATCCTGACAGCCTCTCTTTGGCCTGAATCCAGCTTGTTCTTCACCCAGCTTTTCTTCCACAATTCTTCTCAACTGTTTCTCAAGTATACTTGCATAGATCTTGCCAGGAACACTCAGTAGGGAAATACCTCTGTAATTCTCACATTTAGTTTTATTTCCCTTTTTATATATGGGTTCTATGAGAGCTCTACTCCAATCATCGGAAATTCGTCCCTCTGTCCAGGCTTTCTGAAGTATGCAGTGCAGCCACTGTAAGACTTTTATACCACCATACTTCATTTCTGGTTGAATATCATCTACTCCTGCTGCCTTTCCACATTTCAAGCTTTTGATGGCTTTTTCTACTGCAAGTATGGATATGTATACCTGACTGCATGCCTGGTCAGTGTTTTTTACCAGTGTGCTGTCATCACTGCTTGTTTCATTTAGCAGTTTTTCAAAGTAATTACTCCATACTTCAAGGATATCTTTTTCTCCCATTTTCATGTCACCTTTATCATCTCTAACTCCTTTTACAGCACTCTTTCCTTCATTCCTAAGCTACTTCAACAACCTCCAGAATATTTTGCCACCTTCTTGATATTTATTTTCTATATTCTTGCTAAAGTCCTCCAATAACTTTTGTTTAGCTAGTTTTACACAGTGTTTAGCATTCTTGCATTTGTCTCTGTATTCTCTAAGAGCACAAGCTGACTTATTTGCCAGGAGCTTTTGATATGCTTTCTTCTTTTCTTTAACTGCCTCTTTAACTTCCTGTGTCCACCATGGAGTTCTAATTTTTCTTTTCTTGCAGACAATTTCACCACATGCCTCTCTAGCTGAATCAATCAGGGCTTTCTTCAAGGCTTGCTACTGAATCTTCAAGGTTTGATTCCTATTCTCAAAATCTTTCATTTTTTCTTCAATAATCTTCGTGTATTTTAGTCTACAGTTCACATCAGAGAGCTGCTCAACTTTTATTCGCTTTAAAATTTTCTTACATGTCCTTCTTTTCAATATGAAATTCAATTTTATCCTGCTCAAGACTAAATAGTGATCACTTCCAATTTCAAATCCTCTGTACTGCACCAGGGAGAAAACATCACTATCAACAATAACGTAGTCAATGAGACTTTTCTTATTCCTTGCCTCTTCTCTCCATGTGAATTTGTGCACATTTTTATGTTGGAACATGGTGTTAGTTATAATCAGTCCATGTCCTGAGCAGAAATCCCACAGATATTTGCCATTATTATTAGCTTTGTTCTTTTCTCCAAATTTTCCCACAATAGTTTTGTATGTCTCACAATGATTTCCTACTCTGCTATTTAGATCCCCAACAAGGACCAACTTTTCCTTTTTCATTGTGTCAGTTACTTTCTCTAAAGCCTTAAAAAATTCTTCCGCTTCTACCTTAAGAACATTCTGTGGGACCATAAGCACAAATAAGTTTCATTGTCCAGTTTCTCATTGTCATATTTGCCTACATTACTTTACTTGAGACTGACTGCCATTCAAGTCGGTTAAATTAGCTGTATACAAGACAGTGTTCATACTAATTTTAACTTATGGATCTGTGAGCAGGGTTCGAAATAAAACACTTGACCAAAGACTGGAGATCACTAATATGAGGATCCTGAGAAAGTTTAGGGGGTGAACTGATGGCATCAATGGCAATATCATATTAAAAATGAGGATATTAGGAACAACTTGACATCGTTAGCATCCAGGAATCTAGGTCATCAGAGCTAATCTCCGGTGGTATGGTCACTTAAACAGAATGGTAGAAGAATGATTGGCAAAACCATTGTTCTCTGCCAGGTTTTCAGGGAAAAGACTCATAGGAAGAACAAAATATAGGTGGATTGATACAGTAAAAAGTACTTTAGAAGACAGAAATATAAGATCTGATAATGTTGGCGTCTTAACAAGTAACGGATTGATTTGGAGGAAATTTGTAGATAAGAAGTTAGTGGTGATGTAAGTTTTTTGTGTAGTACTGTCATATCCTGTACACCCCTTGAGGGTATGTGCCATTAATTTGATGATGATGGTGGTGATATAAACATATTGTAAAAAAGAAAACGCAGATTTGTAACAGAAGTAGAAAAGATGTCAGGATGCAGTATTTAGCATGCGCCATACACGATCTTTTAACAAAGTTATTGTCACCAGTTTTAAGTGTATCAAATTAACAGTTTGTGGCTCGTGACTTTTGCTATTAATGAGAGCACAGGGTTCCACGTACATTGAACGTAATACTCAAAATTTGTGCATGAAATGTTTTTCATGTGCAAATGGGCTGACCACGGTAAGAACAGGTGTTGGATTGACTGATTGGCTTCAGGTTGGAAGAGAAGTAACTCCTTTTCCAACTATAAGTACTACATGATACAGTACTCCTTTGTAACGACTTGGAAGAACTAGGACAAATTCTTGACATATTTAACAAGATCTGTAATAACTGAGGACTTCATCTAAATCCTAGCAAAACAAAGATTATGGTTATCAAAGGAAATACAAAAATGGAAGCATTTGAGAAACAAGTTTATCTTAATGGAAAAAGAATTGAGGAAGTCTCAAGTTTGAGTATCTGGGATCCATTATTAATGTGAAGAATTGCTGTTCAGAAGACATCAGAAGAAGGTTAGGAATGGCTAAAAGAACAGTCATGACTTGTTTAAAATCTGGAAGGATGGATCCATCTCCATGGGGACAAAGTTGAGGATTTTGGATGCAGTTGTTTTTCCAACAGCGACTTATGGATGTGAGACTTGGAACCTAAAGAAGTCAGATAAGAAACAGAAGGCTGTTGAGGATATCATATACTGAAAGGCGTACAAATGAATGGGTGTTAGAATAGATCAGTAGAACTTTAAGGCTCCTTAAGGATGTTGACAAAAGAAAGTTAAAATATTTTGGACACATTGAAAGGATGGAAGGAAGACCTCAGAACAGTAATAGAAGGTAAAGTTCCTGGAAAAAGAGGCAGGGGTAGACCACCAAGGAGATGGACAGATGGTGTGTGTGTTGAGCAACTAATCTTCATAGAGTTGAAATCTCTAGAAAAGCAAACAACAGAACTACATGGTGAGGCCTGGTGTGGCTCATCACTGAGCTTCGTAGTGACTATATGGCATCTGTGGATATCCATTGAACATATAAATAGATAATGGGCTGGCAAATATTAGAGGGAACACTGGCTACACCACATGGGGATATACAACAGAAAATGTTCAAACAAGTTGTAATTTATGGATCTAGTTAGAAAAAGCACAGTTCTCCAAAGACTGAAGAAAACACCATCACTCATAATGGAGATCTGAAGTGGATTTTTCCATGTTTGGCCTCTACCACCACCACCTCTTTTTGTGTATAGATGCACCCTTGATAGGCATACCAACATATGCATAAACTCAGAAAACTAGAGGGTTTCTAAGTTCATACAACGTGTTGGTACTCCTTGCCTTCAGGGGGTATATTTGTAAAGTACACCTAATCTTCTTTTTACGCGATAGATAAGTTCCTAAAAATTACGCGTAAATAGAATTCGCGTAAAAAGAACTACTGACTCCATAGAGAAAGTGAAGATTGGTTCCAAACCTGAAATATAAGCAAAATAATGAAAAAAACAAACATTAAATTCATTAGGATTATAAGATTTTTATTTACATTTCATGGAGAACACACATACATATAATGAAATTTTAATAACTTTAAAAAGAAACATATTCATTTCCGTTGTTTGCTAAGGATTCTATAAAAAAATTATGTTATTCGCTATCAGTTTCTGACAATAAATGCGAAAGCTTTTGTTTTCGTGAGACTGTAATATCACTAGAACTACTAGATATAGTATTATCGTCATCGACTTCTGCCTCAGCTTGTGGAATTTTTCTTGTCATGTCTTGAACAAAAGTACCACTAGTTGTTTCAGTAGTTTTAGGCATGAACTCAGTTATTAATCGCTCTTTTGATGCTTTAGATAAGTCGCGATATAATTTTCTATATGAAGACATTAACAACTTAAGCTCACGTGAAAACTTCTCAGCACGTTCTTCATTTGGATCATGTCGGGAAAAATGATTGCCTAAATTACTGGCCTGTTTAAAACCTTCTTTAATTATATCAGCAGTAAAAGGGATTATCTTGATCATTATCATTAACTTCTTCGCTTTCGGGAGTCTCAGAAACAATCTCCACCATTTCATCTTCGCTAAGAGGTTTATCAATTAACAATTCTTCAATATCTGCCAACTTAAGATCATCGAATCCTTCTCTGCCAATTTCACATGCCAAACTTATTATAGTGGGGAATTCTGCAGTATGATTGAAAGGAACAAGAGCATTCTCTTTAACACATGCATGCCAAATAGCTTTCCAACATGCATTCATAGTTTCTGGGTCTCAATTCAGATAACGATAATCGAACCTGATCAATACAATCATAATTGAAAATTTTTTCACACATCCATAGCTGACAGCGTTTCATCATCATTTAGCTTATTCAAAACGTACTGAAATGCTCGTCTGACATAATATGTTTTAAAAGTCGCAATTATACCCTAATCTAGAGGTTGTAGCAATGATGTGTTATTGGGCGGCAGAATGGCAGGATGAACGGGTGCATTATCAAAAATCAAAATCACTTTAAATTCGAGACCCTTGTCATTCAAATAGTGTCTAACTTCTGGCACAAAATGTTTGTGGAACCACTCAGTGAAAGTATCAATGGTCACCCAAGCTTTTTTGTTGGCCATCCAATGACCTGGCAATTTTTGAAAATCTACACCTTTCATTGGCCGTGGTCTTAATGATCGATTTATGAGCAGTGGTTTTAACATCCGATCTCCTAAAGCGTTCAAACAAAATAGGAGTGTTATGCGATCCTTTGCTGCTTTGAACCTACCAACAGTTTTTTGCATTTTTGTTATGTAAGTTCTGTTTGGCATTTTTTGTTTTTCAGAAAAGGCCAGTTTCATCCATATTCCAAACTTGTTCACGAGTGTAACCTCCATCTTCAATTATTTTAGCAAGTTTTTGTGGAAATGCTTTAGCAGCTGTTGCATCAGCAGAAGCCGTTTCACCTTTAATTTTTATATTATTATTATTATTATTATTAATAATATTTTTATTAATATTTAATTTTTATCTTATGAAGAGCATGTCTTTTAATAAACTTAGCCAGCCAACCACTGCTTGCATGAAATTCATGTTCTTTCCTCGATTGAGATGAAGCATCTGACTGCAGTTTTTTAATCTGTTCATAAAATATCAATGCTGATTGCTTGATGGAATTTCCATCAACTGGTATTCTTTTTTGTACATTATCTTTTATCCACATCACTAAAGCTTTTTCGGCCTTTTCTAGAACAATATCTCTTGCATATGATGATAATTTCGCACTCGATTTTGTACCAGAACAAACTGCTTTTCTAATAGCCTCTTCATTTTTCTTTATAGATCTGATAGTTGTTTCACGGACTCCAAAATGCTTACCCACAGCCGTCGCACATTCCCCAGTTTGAAGACGATCTAAAATGTCAATTTTTTATATCGTCTTCAAAATCCAAGGAAACGGCTTTCCTTTTTTTTTTTGGTTATCAGCAACATCATGTGAGGGCTGGATTAAAATCTTCGGTTAATGAAATGAAAGTTTGAAAATTACATTTAGCTTACCATTTATTATTTCTTGGCAAAATTATTAATTTTATAACGCGATTTTTATTTTGATTTCACTTAAAAAATGCAAATGCAGAAAATGCGGTAACTGTGTTGTCTACTCAAACACCAAATTCAAACTGCTAAGAACTGCTTTTTTATGCGCAGTCAGTTACGTAATTCAGGGAATTCCCAATAAATTCGTAAGAATTTAGAATTTTCTTAATTGAAACTAGAATGCAATTCTACAAAATTCTCAGAATTTTCTAGACTTTAGAATTTTCTTAATAAACGAGAATGCAATTCTACAAAATTTTTAGAATTTTCTTGAATTACAGATTTTTTCCTAACTTAGACTTTAGGTTGGTCGTGTAAAAGTGAATAAAAATCGCATAAAAAATTATTTTTGATATCCCAATTCGCGTAAAAACAATTTGCATAAAACGAGGTTTAGGTGTACTTTTAGGCTGTATATGCAAGATAATACACAGAGATAAACCTGATAGAAATGCATCAGAAGGCTTTCTAATTAGCTCTATAAGTAATTTGGGATATGCCAAGTATTCAGTTTTACTTTGATATTCAGTTGATTAAACATGTTTTTCTGCAGATTTAGCTTTGACGAAATCTGGAGAAAGATTCAATATTTGGCTGGCAAAAGCAGAAAAATTTCTGTTACCTGCATCATAGATGCAAGGAATTGGATTTTAGATTATATTATGAGTCTTAAAAGTTGTTTATATTATGAAATATTAAATTTTGTCCTAAAATATTGAAAAATACAAGAGGTTTGGCTATGAATTATAAAAAAAAACAGTATTGGGAGTTTTATGACTTATGTGAATATTCAAAATTTGCAAGTTGTAAAATATTTGGTTGTTTTTCAGAAAAAAGAGAGGTACACATCTATGATTAATCCTGTAAAATTGCAAGATTTTACAGGATTAATGAATTTATAAAGCAAAACAAAACAATGAAACTGAAAAATCAAACCACAATGCAAGCCCAAGTTATCAGTCAGAATCTCAAGTCACAATCTCCACCACCAAAACAACAAACCTTATTTAACATTAAAAAATAATCTAAAAAAACAAACATAAGATATGGATGACAAACAGAAAAATTTTTGTATTATGCTATGACTGAAATGGTCATATTGGATAACAGGGCAATCTCAATTGTTAAAAAAAAAAAAAAAAAAAAAAAAAAAAAGAAGAAGAAGAAAAAATCGAAGGCTGATGAGTAAACCTATTACATATTACAATTTCTCAGAGAAAATTTCTTTCAGCACCAGCTAATAGTGTATTCATCAAAATGAATTAATGATAAATTATGATGTGGGAAGAGGTTTCTTCATAAATATGTTTGGCTTCTGAAAAAAACTCTTTTGATGAATACACTATTAGTTGGTGCTGAAAGAAATTTTCTCTGATAAATTATGATGTGGGAAGAGGTTTCTTCATAAATATGTTTGGCTTCTGAAAAAAAACTCTTTTGATTATTAAATCCATAATTATTCTCTATATTTCACAATTTAAAATAAAAGTTAGTTAATATTTTTATTTTGTTATTTGAAGAAATAAGTGAATATTTTCAAAGTTTATTTTTTCACTAGGTTAGACTGTAATAAATTTAGTTTAATCCTCTATCCCAGTGAGAGCAAACAAAGTTTGCACCTGAAAATATCTTCAGGACTGAATATAGTGTTGTACTATCTTACCTGGGTAAGTAGTGCAACTCGTAGCAAAGGTGGAGCAAGCAACCAACACTTCTATCCCAGTATCTCCCATAATGCAAAACACACCTCCTTGTGGATATGTATACTGTTATGCATTAAGGGATTGGCCACTACCCAGAGTTGGAGATACCAGGCAGAAGCAGTAGCATATTATAAATTTATTATAGTCTAACCTAGTGAAAAAATAAACTTTCAACATCTTTCTCTAAATCCAGAGTAATTTAAAAAAAGATGGCAAACCTTTTCGTAACTCCTATAGGTAAAGATGACCTTGCTACTGCTTCTGCCTGGTATCTCCAACTCTGGACACCTGGATCCCACTGAAGTGACCTCAATAAAGGTCGAAACTAGTCTGGGTAGTGGCCAATCCCTTAATGCATAACAGTATACATATCCACAAGGATATATGTTTTGCATTATGGGAGATACTGGGATAGGAGTGTTGGTAGCTTGCTCCACCTTTGCTACGAGTTGCCTGGTGTTGTACTATGTTAAAAGGTGTTTTCTCTTTATTTATATTTTTATATCTTTATATATTTATTCGTTTTATTTATTAACTTATTCACTTGTACTTATTTATCTTCTTACTTACTCAAATCTTACTCATCTAAAATCCTACTCGCTGCGCTATTGTTATATCTTCTTTTACTGTCTTTATACTTTCATTATATACTAATATGCTCCCCTAAGAATACCTTACTGAACTTCACGTAAGAATGCTTCCTTTTCGGACACTGGTAAATTTATTTTTTATTGCTGCGCCAGCCAGAGTCCTATAATATGAGCTTATTCACAATTCAGGGAATATTCCTAGGTTAATTTGCATTCATTCTAATATACACTAAATAGATACTGGTTCTAATTTCAGTCGTAGTCAATAATCTATTTTACTCTAACACTCTCATTAAATTCCCTCCCGCTATGGTTCTAAATTTTTGCAAGTGGTAATTTGAATTCTCGAATCAAGCATGAATGAGGCATATACAACAAAACATGTTTATTGGAACAAATTACATTTTACAGCTAGAATTGGAATATGATACTAAGCTTTTCAAAATCTCTTGCTAAGTTAGTTACTCAATACTAATTTAACAGAACACTCATAGATTAACTTGGTAATCTTACACAAACTATAAACATTAAATCTAGCTAATTATATTACTCAAAAACCAAAATCTTATTTCATGCTATATTAATTCACATATAATTTCATTCACATGCAGTTAAAGTTTCACTCTTGACATTCCTTTGTTTATCAGAATTACACTATCTCAAATTACAAATCCTTATTATAGTCCACTATGAATTGTCCACTTAATATGATCTAACACTAAATTCTGTCTCATTCAAACATACAATAAAGGTCTTTACGTTAGCCAATCTTTTTCTTCCGAAATTCTGTTAACGGCCGCGTGTTGTTCGGGTCCCCCTTTGATCGGTTGCTTCCGCAATGGGCTTACGACTACGCCGTCCGTTTTACATTCTTCCCGGACTCGAACTTCTCACTGCCTTGATACAGCGCATTCTCTGCTCCTACTTGAGTGGGACATCTCTCTTGCTCGTCCCTACTCTGTCCGCTAGTCAGGAATCCTCGAAGTGAAATCCAGAACCAGAAAAAAGCCTCGCATTACCGCGTGCATTTGCTTATATTTCGTCCCTTCTTTTCCATACAACCCTTCGTCTTCATGCCCCTAAGGTGATCCTCCAAGTCCTAGCTGCCGTTAGGTGCTGTATTCCAGGAATCCCGCTTGCGTCATATTCCTCGTACATTGTAGCTGGCAGCATTACAGCCGATACGTGCGTATGTAACTCGACCTTTGCACTCTACTCTTAACTTCTTTGGCAACTTATTAAGTTCGAGACAGCTTAATGGGACAAGATTATACTTGTCCCATTAATAATTTCATTAATCCTATAATCCTTCAGTTTAACTTTCAACTACAAGATTTTTCTAGTGCGTTTTACATGTTATCACATAAATTCCTTTACAACAAAATTCAGAACCGTGTGCTGTTGTTGGATCCTAATTCTTCTCAATCTATACTTTGGATCCGACATGAATACTATTACGATGTTCTTAACTAATTGAGAAGTTGTAAGTTGATTTCTAATTCAAATATAAAGAAAATTTATATTTAAAGACTGCGCCACTTTATATCTGAATTAGTTCAAGAATTGAAGAAAAATCAACCCGCAACATATTTCTCCTTAATATGTTATTAATATATATACTGGCTGAGTATATTTAACTTACTTAATTCACCCGCCTTGGTTCGAATATTTTATGAATGGTGCAGTAAAAGAGATTCAGGCAAAACACAACTTTAGACAAACAAAACAAACATTTAATTTTATAATCACAAATTATACACTCAAGATCAAAATACTAAACAAGTTATTATAAACACTTCAGCCTTTCTGATATTAAAGTCATGCAAACTCAGACAATGGTAATTCTGTTATCTGTAATACAGTCTTCTCACAGTTCCTTTTAGCTATTTAATAAAGTTCCTTAATGATCATTCACATCGATATCTCATAGTTCTTTAAGTTTTAAATACAATAAAAATTACAGTAATACCTCTTCATAAGCAAACACTTATAAATTTACACTTTAGCTAATTTCTGCAATAGTTACTGTTAGTATAAGGAAATTCTAGGATGAAACTCTCACACTTCTCTGTATAGGAATATTAATGGTTGGAATAATCTTACCGATAATCTTTTTTCTTCACCTACTTATACGTAAACACTTTTTATAACTGTAAACACTTAAACAGTATACAGCACTCATTAAAATAATTCTTCTAAGCAATAACTGAATTAATCGTTGGTCACTATATACATAAACAAACGTTCTTGCATGAAATACTACTGATCTCTTATGAATTAAGGCAATACACAATACTTCCTTAACTTGAGGTTTTATATGCACAGCTGTTCATTCTTCCTGCATTCATTTAATTCTTTAGGCAATATATTTCTAAGCACAGCTAATGGTAACTTCAACTTTACAGCCTCTACTATTCCCTAATAACTCTGTGCTTTGCTTCAAGGTTCTGTATGTCCTTGAAAGGTTGGCTCTGAAATTGAATCTCAACTCAAATATCGCTAGTCTATTTAGTAGTCACTCAGCTGTCTTCCGTAGCTACAATTGTTATTTTACAACTTATTAGCTAACCGCCTCTCGACTAGTAGACTTTATTTAGCTGCTTGAGTGACTTGCCGACTCGCTATTATCGCACTGTGATTCCCGAATGCTCCGATTCCAACCTAATGCCAATCCTCTCCTTTCTCTCTCTCTCTTAATCTATCTAATCTCTCTTATGTAACTTAATTCCTCAATAATTTCAGCGTTCATCGCTTATATATCCGTTCTTCGCACCTAAATTATTCTGGTGATTTCTTTCTAAAACTCTTTTCAATAAACCTTCTCCTCACATGGTGTTCCAAAACGTGCTCACTTACATATATCTCCATGACAACCAAACAAAATATAATAAAATTGAGGTATTGCATAACACTAAACTTCTACAAATAGGAATAAATAAAGAATATTTACATTTCAGTTAATGAGCAGTTAAATTATCAAATATAAATTCTATATTAACATAGAAATAAGCTAAATAGCTTGATAATATTTTAACACAGAGTTTTTCTACTATTAATACTAAAGTGGATCCAGAAGTGAGTAACCAAAATGTTGTTGACATTTCTGTGGAGTACTCCCTTTGGAGATAGACTGAAGGTCTGTAGGTTGCAAAGTTTGGCTGATAGTGAAAAGAGGGATATGATTAAAACATACAAGTTACTAAAGAGGCTTTGTTTATATAGGGATGATGTGGAAAACATTTTTCAGTACAGTGATATCTCGCTAATCCGAACTAATAAAAACCGTGCTCGTTTGGATTAGCAAAAAGTTCGTATTAGAGAATTTTCCCCCAAGAGACAACAATAACTAGCATTTAAGACAAAAATAATCAGATTCTCATGGTACATCAATTTAATTCTGTAAATAAATGAAGTAATTGATAGAAAAAAGCTACTGTACTGTAATGTAAAACTTGACTGCAGTTAGCCTAGTGGCTTTGCGCTTCGCAACCATATGCCTGGGGAAGGAGTGTCCCAGGTTCGATTCCCGTTGTAGACGTGAGGAATTTGAGGATCTTCCTCCGGCATAGCCAAGTTAGCCGGTCTTGGGCATGGTCAGTAGGGTTTTTTCCGCCAGTTTATCTGGCGTTTTTCATCCCGCAAACAGGCAAACCGGCCCCATGAACATACGCCTCTACAGTCAAAAATATATCCCCCCCCAGCGGCAGACCAGGCGACGGGTCGGCTGGGAGTAGTACTAACAAGAAGTTGCATCTAAAAGTAACACGCGGACCCTGCATAGGAAGCAGGAATAATGCGTAGAAGAAGAGAGACTGTAATGTAAAACTTAAAAATAATACAGTACACAAGTTTATTTTAGTAAAAAATTTAATTTGTATGTATTGTTGAGGATTCTGATTTAATAAAATTGCATAGTTCAGTACATAACTTAATTTGGGTAAAAAATATCACTTTCTTGTACACAACACAAAAAAAAGTTTCATAAAATAACACACGAAAAAAGGTTTTTTATTATTATTATTTCATTGTAAAAAAAGTCACTGATATTCTTTTGCTTCTTGGAAGCTAAACTTTTTTCGAACGCTTCTTCTCGGAACTGCATTAGCAATAAAATTTCGTTGAATGGCGTACCATTCCACTTAGCCCATTCTATACACATATTAAAACTGCCAACTGCGTCTTCATGTTTTACTTTTTTTTTTTCTTCGAGCTCTTTATTGTCATCATCGTCTTCTAATTCATTCTGTAGCATCATATTTATAATTTCGGCATCTGATTTGATTTTGAATTCACTTTTGTTCTACCTGTAATACATTCCGTAACATCTGTTTGTGAAATTTTAATATCTGGATTTATATTTTTAACCAAATTATGCACGTTTTGAATTTCCTCTTTTTGTGTATCACCATCGTTCTACTGTACTGTAATAATAATAGTTAAAATAATAATTATTAAAAAAAAATAATAATACACAAAATAATAATACGTAATAAATAAAACTTTTTTCTTTCCAACCGCAGTTCGGATTACTGGAAGGTTCAGACTAAAGAGGTTCGGACTAGCGAGATACCACTGTATATGCTATTGTTGTGTCATACATCCTGGCTCTGAATCCGCCATCTTGTTAGAACGTAGTTCTTATTTAAATTATCTGTTTTTTATTATCTTAATTAATTGTTGGTTGATTACTAATCCAAATATAGAGAAATTTATTTATCCTGTGCCACCCTATATTCAGATTAGTCTATATAATATGGTGGAATCAATCATCAACTAACTTTAGCAATCTCACTTTTCTACAGGCTGAGTTTAAAATTAATATTTAAGGCTTCCACAAGGTCCAATAAACTTTATGAGCGGTGCAATGAAGAAAAATTAGGCAAACAACAAATTGAATCCAATAAAATAAACATTTAATACAGGGTTATAGAATATGTACATTTAAGTAAAACTTTAAAAACAAGATAATGCAAATCAGCTTAGTCCAAATACTCATAACAAACATAAAACATTAGACATGCACATTCAGCTGTCAATACTATATTCATCCGAATAATTGAAGATGGTCCACACAGTTCAATGTTACAGAATCTCACAGAAATTATTCTTAAAGTAGAATTCTCTAATTCTCTCTTAGTCAACTAACACTTAATTTAATTATGAGGCAGTTATCACTTCAAGGGGGGGAACACTATATAGCTCCATACTTCGGCTATTTTTAGTAGAACGCCACAGTTAATGTTAAGATATATTAGGCGGAGCTAACTCTTATATCTTCATGCTGAAATATAAGAAAAACGGACTGCTCTTACTGGGTTACATCTTTTACATATTGGATTCACTATGGGCACACTTAAAACTTTAGTTAACTATCACTCTGAAGCAACACTATTCAAAAGAAATCTTCACTATAATAACTGAAATGCTAAACATAGAGCTTCATAAGTCATGACACACTCGTATTTATTACTATGCATTAAATTCAGCCTTGCACTGTTCTTCTTCAAAACAACTGAAATTCGTCATAATTTTAGAATTCCGTAGAAATATTCCGAATTGCCTATTAATTTCCCGGTCCTTTCATAATCTATTTACGGCATTTCCAAATCCCCATTACTGCCACTCCTTACTTCACTCCTTGCTGTCCTTAAGCTTTCTCCCCTGTTTACCTTCATTCTCCAATTAAATAAGCTCATTATTCCTGCCAAAATCTGGTTCTAGCTAGTTCAGCTTATATCAACTTCATCTCCCTTTGAATACCGTAGCTCACGCTCCACGCATGCGCTATCTAAAATTAACTCTGTTTCCTTGACAACAGCCAATCAAATCCAATCAGAAGAATTGCATAAAATTACCTTCTCTTTCAGTAATGATAAATAAAAAAAAATATCATAGTTCACATAGGGTACATTAAACTTACATATATACATTCTCTTTCAGAAATACAAATAATGAAATAATCCATAGTTCACATAAATCACATTCAATCATAATAAACACAAATTCTATAACATACATGCACAGCTTATAATATTATTATATAATAAAGTAAATTAAAAGAATATTTTTATACAGAGCCTTTTTATTACTATTACATTACTTAAGATTATATTATTAAATAATAATAAACAAAATTCAAGGCAATTATATGAATAACACACTATAAGCAAGAGACAAACAATAAACAATATTTACAAGTCTTGCCTTTGACATGGAGGATTATGTTGGATTCTGAAAGAAGTATTAACAATTTTCATTTCTCTTCATTTAGAATCCAACACTATAATGAGACAGAGTAAAAGGGAGAGAGAGAGAGATAAAACCTAGATGGAGATGCTCATATATAATAATAATCATGAGTGCCACTAGCTTACAAAATCAAATTATTATAGTAGTATGTTTAATGAAATTTTTTGTGGTATTTAATTATTTTTTTGTTTTAACTGTAGTATTATCTTAATTATTTATTAAGATAAATATTAATTATTTATCTTAATAAATAATTAATATCTTAATTATTTATTAAGATATTAATCTTAATAAATAATTAAGATTAATTATTTATTAATCTTAAAAATTATAAGATTAATATAAATTAATCTTATAATTTTTCTTGAATATGTATTTTAACTTTTTTTCCCCCACATAAAACAGATATTCTTGATCGCTCTAAATTTTCTTCAAGACTTTCACATGACAGGTATTATTTTTTTTTTCAAATTTATTCAAGTATTGTGCACTTTAGTATTGTGTGGAATCAATTGTAAATGTATTATCATTTATGATTCTGTCTTGATCTTTTTACTACTATGATGGTCTAATTCTAAAAAATATCAGTTTTATAAGTGAAAATATTCTGACTGAACTTAATATTGAGTTTTGTAATAAAAATTGTATTCTAGTTTTAACAAATACACAGCTTCTGTAGACATTTTCTAGTGACAACACTGTTTAGTTGGAAAAAACTGCATTCAAATCTCATACATACACAAGTGTTTTCATACAAAACAGACAAATCACATGGAGATATATGCACAGACATAGCTGACTCTGAAGATAGACTTAACTGTTCTGTTGTCAACAAATTAGGTTTTATATAAAAAAAAAAAAAGCAAGTGCTTGGCCATAATGCATGTCTTTGGACCTAATAAATAGTGCAATGATTATGATGAGATTTTGGAAGAGGCAGTGAAGCAAAGCTTTTTTTAAAAAGAATTATTTTTTATTTTATTTCATTCAGTAAAACCTTAAAGATGGTTGATGTTTACTAGGATGTTAATTTAGACAAGAAAATGTCAATAAAATCATAATAATAATAATCATATGTAAGTAATCTACTAAATATGGAGGGGGGGGAGATAAATACAGCAAGTTTCATAATTTCAAACATTGTGACCAGAGCTTGCAGATATCAAGTGAGAATAATCAGATGCCATGATGTGAGACAAATGGCAGACATGGTTAATTGTTATGGTTACATAGTTACAAAGTTTTATTTTATTTTATTTTTTTTGTGAATTTCACTTAGAGGTTGTGATCAGTATTAGTACCATTGGAGGGCCGAGAGCAAGAGTAATAAATGGTGGAGTGGAATCTAGAAAAATGAGAGTGACTGGTGGAGTGACTCTAGGTTCTGTACTAGGCCACTACCCTTTAATTTGTTTATTAATGACTTAGAGGGAGAGAGGAATTTAAGGGGCGAGGAATATTCATTTGTTTGGTGATGATGTAAAACTGGGAAGGGCAGTAGTTGATAAAGATGATGAAGATAACCTGCAGGATGATTTAAATAAATTGCCATTGTGGGCAATGATAGTAGTTGTCAATTTGATGTTGCAAAACATAAGGTTGTGTACTTTGGAATGAAAAGATTACATATTCTATATCATATTGATTATACTGGATTGCAGGAAATTGATGAGGATAGCGATTTGAGGGTAGGTTGGACATAGAATTGAAGTTCAGAAAGCATATTGCAAAAATTTACAAAATAGTACAAATGATTTCTTGGATGTTGAAAAACACACTAACAAGTAAAGATAGGGAGGTTATTGTTTTTCTTTATAAGGCTATGATTTGTCTGCATATTGACTACTGTGCATAATACAGTATATGATCACTTGTGTCTATTGGAGATCAGGATAGTTGGGCAGGGTTCAGAGACAAGTAACCAAGCTGGTGACTGGTCTGTGGAATGCTCCCTGTAAGGATAGATTGAAGGTATATGGGTTGAAAAGTTTAGTCGATAGGTGGAAAAGAGTGGGACATGATAGAAACTGCAAGTTATTAAAGGAGTTCTATAAGATGGACATAAAAGAGATTTTTCGATATATGACAAAGAAAGAGAGAGAACAAGGTGGTCATCTGTGGCAGTTATGTAGAATACAGTTAGTAAGGGTGTGCAGACTAGATTTTTTGCTTGGAGAGTGGTGAATGATTGGAATGGATTGCCAGAGGTAGTTGTGATATCTCAATGGTGAATAGTTTGAGGAGAGGTATGTCAGCTATTTTTTTGAATACTGGTTAATGTGGGACTCCCAACGAGTCGCCTGACTCGTATGCAGGCTCATTCTCATGTATTAAATCTAAAGGACTGAAATTAAAACTAATTAAATAAATTAAAATATAACAGATAAATTTATTTAATACAATTGAGGATAACAATTTCCCAAACTTTTGGAATAGGATACAGTCATTCCGATTAAGATTAGGCTTCAGCACTTTCTTTATATAAATGTTTATGTTTATATGTGGATTTATGTAGCTGTTTAGCATTTTGCCATTGGATCCTGTTGTTAGCGTTTTCAATTCCATGTTGTGCAAGGCCAGATTTGTGAGGTTCAATAAGACAGATATAGTCTTGATGTTCAGAGATAACGTTATTATAGAGCTTCCTGTTTGCCCATAGTAAGACAAATTACACGAACATAGTACTTCGTATACCCCAGGTAGCATCATTGGTGAGAGTTTGTCTTTTGGAGAGGGTAGCAAGTTATGAATTTAGTTGATGGGTTTATAGGTAGCAATGAGTTGATATTTTTTCATAATTTTTGCCACACATTCAGAGATGCTGTTAATATATGGTATAGGAGTCCGGTGAGCTTTTTCTTGTCTGGGTTGATTTGTAGGAGAGTGGTTAATTATTTGTTGGGTTATTATTGGATTATATCCATTTAGTAAGGCTGTTTTTTTGATAATTTCCAATTCTTGTTTTAGAGATTCTTCAGAACAAATCTTGTGTGTTCTGGATACTAAAGATTTTATGGCGCTATATTTTTGAGATGGATTGTGAGCTGACATATTGCAGATATAACGATCTGAAAAAGTTGATTTTCGTAAACAGAAGTGGAAATGGATCCATCTTGTTTATGCTGTATGTGTACATCAAGAAATGAAATACCTTTTGATGATTCTTTTTCTAGTGTGAACTTAGTATGAGGATGAAGGGTGTTGATTTTTTGTAGAAATAAGTAGAGTTCTGGTTCTATATGACTCAAAACTGAAAAGACATCATCAACATAATGTAGCCAAATTGTTGGTTTTAGGTCGAGCGAAAATTATTTCTTCTATGTGTTGATGAAAAAAGTTGGCTAAGTTAGGTGATAAGGGTGAGATCATTGCTATTCCTTCCTGTTGTTTATATATTTTATCTTTCCATGTGAAGTAACCTCTTGTAATTGCAAATTTGAATAATTTCGCTATGTCTGATGGAAATTTTTGGTTTAAAAATTCTGTCTCTTTGTGAGGGATATTAGTGATTGAAAAGTTATTTACTGTGGTATACCTGTTATTCTATAGTTATGGATATGTTAACTGTTGCAGGAAATGCAAAGTTTCATCAGATTGATCAAAAGTAAGGTTACATTTAAATTAAGAAAAGATAGGGATGATGTGGAAATTGTATAGGAATAAACCTGTTAAATACAGAATATATGCAATAAAATTTTGAATAAAATACTGAAGAAATTGAAGAAAACCCTGATTGAATTCAGCCAGAGAGGCATGTGTTGAGGTTGTTTGCAAGGATAAAAAAATCAGAACTCCCTGGTGGACACAGGAAGTTAAAGAGACAGTGAAGGAAAAGAAGAAAGCATATCAAAAGTTCCTGGCAAATAAGTCAGCTTTTACTCTTACAGAATACAGAGACAAATGTAAGAAAGCTAAACAGTGTGTAAAACTAGCTAAACAAAAGTCATGGGAGGACTTTGGCAAGAATATAGAAAATAAATATCAAGAAGGTGGCAAAATATTCTGGAGGTTGTTGAAGAAGCTTAGGAATGGAGGAAAGAGTGCTGTAAAAGGAGTTAGAGATGATAAAGGTGACATGAAAACAGGAGAAAAAGATATCCTTGAAGTATGGAGTAATTATTACTTCAAAAAATTGCTAAATGAAACAAGCAGTGATAGAACAGTGGTAAAAAACACTCAACAGGCATACAGTCATGAATACATATCCATACTTGAAGAAGTAGAAAAAGCCATCAAATGCTTGAAATGTGGAAAGGCTGCGATGATATTCGACTGGAAATGCTGAAGTATCGTGGTTTAAAAGTCTTTTAGTGGTGGCTGCACTGCATAGTTCAAAAGGCCTTGACAGAGGAACGAATTCCCGATGATTGGAGTAGAGCTCTCATAGTACCCATATATAAAAAGGGAAATAAAACTGAATGTGAGAATTACAGAGGTATTTCCCTACTGAGTGTTCCTGGTAAAATTTATGCTAGTATACTTGAGAAACGGTTGAGAAGAATTGTGGAAGAAAAGCTTGGTGAAGAACAAGTTGGATTCAGGCCAAATAGAGGCTGTTAGGATCAGATCTTCACTTTACGACAAATAGTTGAGAAAGCATGGGAATTTAACAAAGATCTGCAAGTTTTGTCGATCTGGAAAACGCATATGACAGGGTGCCAAGAGAGAAGCTATTCAATATGCTACAGTTATATGGTGTCAATGGGGCATTATATCAAGCAATACTTAGTCTTTATTTGAGTTGTAAGTCAGCAGTTAGAATTGAAGGAAGTACAGGAAGATGGTTTAATGTTAAATCTGGTGTGAGACAAGGATGTACATTATCCCCTCTGTTATTCATTATCTATATGGATCACATTATGAAGGAAAGTTGTATTAAACATGATATCAGAATTGGAGATGTTAATGTCAGCTCTTTGCTTTATGCGGACGATGTTATACTTCTAAATAAATCCGCTACAAGTTTGCAAGATTCCCTGACTAAATTGAATAATTATTGTAATAGATATGGTGTGTAGGTCAGCAATAAAAAGACAAAGACAATGAAAATAGGTAGAATCGTTGAAAATGTCAACTGCGTTGTGAACGAAGAACCTGTGGAACAAGTAAACATTTCAGCTACTTAGGCACGATTTTTAGTGAAGATGATAAATTAAATATTGAAATAGACAATCGAATCAACAAAGCTGGTATGGCAGGAAGTCAATTGAATAAATTCATATGGAATAAGAGAGAAATTAGTCAGAACACTAAATTAGCTGTATACAAGATGGTGTTCAAACCAGTTTTAACTTATGGATCTGAGAGCTGCGTCAGAAGTAAAACACTTGACCAAAGACTAGAGACCGCAGATATGATGGTCCTGAGAAAGAGTAGAGGTGTGAACAGATGGCATCGATGGCAATATCGTATTAAAAACCAGGATATTAGGGAAGAACTTGACATCGTCAGCATCCAGGAATGCGTTAGCAGAGCTAATCTCAGGTAGTATGGTCACTTAAACAGAATGAGCGAGGGAAGATTAGTAAAACAAGTGTTCTCTGCCAGGTTTGCAGGAAAACAACCAGAGGAAGACCAAGATATATGTGGATTGATATGGTACAAAGTGCCTTAGACGATAGAAATATAAGATTTGATAATGTTGAAGTCTTGACAAGTAACAGACTGATTTGGAAGAAAATTGTAGATAGGAAGTTAGTAATGGTGTAAAATTTTCATGTGGTACTATCATATCCTGTACATACCTTGAGGGTACATTTCAGGAAATTGATGATAATGATAAAATAATGCAAACAGCCTACTCATAGAAGAACAAAATGGTTTCAGATTGGAACATCATATATAGATATGATGAAACATCATTATATCTGTTTTTAAAAAAATTGAAAAAAAGAGGATAATTTAATTTGTTGATAAAGGAAAATTATGGAATATAATGAAAAAACAAGGATATCCATTATATTTAGTATAAGCCATACAGAGTTTGCATAAAGACCCAAAAATAAAGTTACAATTGGTAATAAATTTACAGAAGAAATTGAAATTAATCAAGTTGTAAAACAGGGATATAGTTTGTCTTTAACTGTATTCATTATATACAGGAATACCTCGATTATCGCGGTTATTGTTGCCACGAAAAATACCACAGTAATTGAATCCGCAATAATCGGGATAAATAATGCGTGTAAAATGGGTGATCAATGCCAAGTATTTTTCAAATCTATTAATTAAATTTTATATATCAAGTAAAAAAGAAATGTGTTAAACATGTTAAGAAAAACAAGATTATTCTTTAATCTTTATTTATATATAAGGAGTACATAGAATTATTCTTTCTTGGATAAAAATTGGTGTAGAGTTGTCTGGTGGAATTTTTTTCTTTCTTTTTTCTTCGTATAAAACTCGGTAGCAACAGATGAATTTTTCAATTTCCTGACGAAGTTTCAGTGATCGCTCGAGATTAGGATCGCCGTTCAAGATTTTTTGTTTAAAATTCTCAGCAATTCTAAACATTTTGTCCATTTCTTTGAGAGTAAATTCCTTCGGTGCCAAGTCAATTTGTTCGTCATCATCGATTTGAGCATCGTAAGCATGTTCTCTCTCGAGGTTAATTAGGTTTTCATCATCCAGCTCCTTATCATGTGATTGAAGCAGGTCCTGAACATCACCCTTTTCAATTTCTTTTAGCCCTAAATCGAAGCCCTAGAGTTTGCAGTGTGGTCTAAAATATGGTGAACAGTTGATTCATTTAGACCGTACTCTCTTGCAATTTTGGCTTTGGTTATGCCTGCTTCATAATTATTTATCATATGCAACTTATCTTCTAAGCTGATCACTCTACGTTTCTTCTTGATAGCTGTAGACATGAAATCATCCTTGTTTCTTTTAGCATTCATTGTAGGTGTAAATAACAAGATAAATAAATATCCACATGTACTTCAGGCAAGGGCAGATAGTTACTGGTAAGTGGTGAGAAGGCACCGTCAGATAAAAATGAAGCACTACAAGAGAGCGTTACCTGGAGAGTGGTGACTCGAACTGGTTGTATATGTAGTGGGCTACATCTCGCGAGCGCGATAATTCGAATTTGGTGTGCACTAATTGGAATTTTGACATCAAATTATAAACCGCGATAAATCGAGAATCGCGATGATCGAAGCCGCGATAATCGAGGTATTCCTGTATATGCCCGTGTGTGGCATGACTGCTTTAATCGGTGGCTAGACATGTTTTTTAAAAATTAAATGACTGGATACCGAGGGATAAAAGTAAAATATAGTTTATTAGCCCAACTAGTTTCGTCTTTTAACAGACTTCTTCAGGTGCATAAAAAAAGAGAAAACCAAGCAAAAAACTTGAAGGAATAAACACCAAACAAGACGTTAGCATACACATTTCATTATTAAAAACGTTGGCATTTGGATATTTAAAACTGTTCTCTGGATAACCTCATTGTTGGGCGTGGGCATGCATTCAGAATCTCGTGAACGCCAAAGTTGAATAGGTAGCACAATGACAGTCTGATAGGTTATAACTATGGTTGTTATTAAGATGTATAAGATTAAGGATGATTTCTTTAGATTCCATCATCCTTCTTTCTAATTTGTCGTAGCAAAGAAAGATATTATTTGATCTATCCCATAGAACTGAATGGATTAGGTTTTCTTCATTAATATTAGCAGAAAACAGAATGTGGTTTTGCCAGAGCACCAGCCCATGTTCTGTCATATGTAATGTCCCTTTTGTGTTCTTCAATACGTAGCTCAATGGACTTCTCAGTCTGGCCAAAATATTGTTTTTCATAGTTACACCAGATCTGGTAGATGCTGGGATATTCAAGTTGTCATGCCTTGGCTTAGATCGGCTCAGTAAGGAATGGAGTTTAGGAAGGGGAGTGACTAACATCTTGATGTTGTATTTCTTAAGAACTTTGGCCAATTTGGGTGAAACAGAGCTGATATATGGTAGAGAAATATGACCGTTTATACTATTGGTGTTCACTATGGCGTGGGAGAAGATTTAAAAGTAATTTATTAATTGTTTTCTTGAAATAACCATTCTTTTGGAAGGTAGTACGAAGAAATTTACGCTCCTTATTAATCTCCTCCTCTTCACAAAGAAGGGAACGAGCACGATTTCCTAGCGTCGAGATGATTCCAAGTTTTTGAGGTGGATAATGGTGGGACTGAGTGTGGAGATATCTGTTTGTATGAGTCGGTTTCCTGTAAATTGAGATTTTTAATTTTTCAGAGATGTGAGTGAGTTTAAAAAAGGAAGAGAACCATTAACTTCTAATTCAGCAGTGAACTTTATGTTTGGGTGTTGAATTAGAAGTTAATGGTTGTCAAAGCTTCAGGTGATCAAGGAAGTTCTGAAGAGATTCATGGCCGTGGCTCCAAATTAAAAAAAATGTCATCAGTATATCTTTTCCATATTCTTGGTTTTAAAGGAAAAGAGGAGATAGTCTTTTCTTCAAAATATTCTAGATAAATGTTTGCTAGAATAGGCGATAATGGGTTACCCATGGTTAGACCAGAATTTTGTTTGCAGATAGTATCTTTAAACTTGATATTGCCAGAATGAATATAGTGATTAATAAGGACATGACCTTTTTTTGATAATTTTTCTTTTAGTAGTAAGAGAACTACTTCTTCTGTGGGTACATTAGTAAAGAAGGATACTATATCAAAGCTGGCCATGATTTCTTCTTTAATGGAATATCTTTTATACTTGAGACAAATCTACCGAATTTTTAATAAACGATGAGGACATGCCGGAAAAACATTTAAGTAATTTTGCTAAGTATTTTGAACGGTTATAAGTGGGTGAGTCGATTCCTTCTACAATTGGTCGTAGTGGAGTGTTCTCTTTATGTATTTTAGGTAATCAATGACAGAATTTCCAAGGAACATTTGTCTGTCTCTACGGATGAAGGGATCGAAGAGATAGACAAATGTTCCATGGAAATTCTGTCGTTGTTCTTAGAAGGTTGTTAGTACGATTATGGAGTTCACGGGTATCTTCCCTTTCAAGGACTGAGAAGTGTCTGGTCATAGTAAGTCCAACATTTTGTTGTCATAATCTTCAATATTTAGCACCACTGTAGCATTACCTTTATCAGCTGGAAGGATTATTATATCTTTGTTCTTTTGTAGGTTTTTAATAGCTAGACGTTCTGATGGAGAGATGTTGTCAGCAGGGGGTTTGGCGTTGTTGATAATGAAAATAGATTCTAGTTAATAGATGGAGTAGGTTTGCTTCTTGTGTACGAAGGAAGTGGGGGGGTGGGTTTCAATTTTAGTAAGTAATACTTTCCTTAGGGATGGCTTTCGGAGATAACATGAAATTAAATCCCTTAGTGAGGATATTCATCTCAGCATTAGAAAGGTTATAACTTGATTTGTTAATTCATTTGAAAAATTATGGACTTTACAACCGTGTTATAAATAACTCTTAATTTCCCGACGTTTCGATCTTCATATTACGATCATCATCTGGAGCATATACAAATATACAGGACAAGCTGAGTTACATTACATACAGTAAGCTAGAGAAACAATGATTTGATCACAGGTTATTCTACTGGCATGACCTAGTGAAAAAAAAAAAATAATAAATTATTTAGAAACTACATCAAGCTAAATTCTATTTATGATAACATGAATAAACATTCTTTCTTACGGATAGTTTTATTTCAGTAACAATGATTTCCTATTTTTAGCATTACAATTCTTATTTTTGATTTAGGATCCTGGATTATCTACAGTCCTGTTTATAGTTATTCTTAGAGAGGAAGGTTTTGTGGGCCGAATATGTGCCTTCCATATGTTTGGGATTTTTAGACCATCATTATTGTTCAGATTGGGGTGGTTGATAATAATCTCACAGGCTTCCTTAAATTTGTATTCATACCATGTTTTGGTGTGATGTAGGCAACTAGTGCTTTTCAAGTCAATTCTATGTAAGGTGTTCAGGGCAGGATCAGAAAGACCAGCTTCACCATAATTATTATATTTAATGTGTCATTTATGTTCTTTTTGTCTGATAGGAATTGTGTGTCCTGTTTCCCCTATATATGGTATGTTACAGGTACAATAAATACGGTATACTCCAGGGTGGGCCAGCAGAGGGAGTGGGTCTTTGGATGAGTTGAGTAAGCTTTTTGATTTTACAGGAGGTTTAAAGGTGGCTTTGAGGTTGTATTTTTGTAGTATGCTGTTTATTTTATCTGATGTCCTTTTAATGTAAGGAATGGATATAGTTTTATTGTAGTCTGGTTTGTCTTTGTTTTTTATTGAGGTCTTGTAGAGAATTTTGTTAATAATGTTCAGGGCATGATCAGAAAGGCCAGCTTCACCATAATTATTATATTTAATGTGTCGTTTATGTTCTTTTTGTCTGATAAGAATTGTGCGTCCTGTTTTCTCTCTCTCTCTCTCTCTCTATATATATATATAATATGGGCCAGTGGAGGAAGTGGGTCTTTGGATGAGATGAGTCAGCTTTTTAATTTTGCAGAGGTTTAAAGGTTGCTTTGAGGTTGTATTTTTGTAGTATTCTGTTTATTTTATCTGATGTCCCTTTAATGTAAGGCATGGTTATAGTTTTATTGTAGTCTGGTTTGTCTTTGTTTCTTATTGAGGTCTTGTAGAAGATTTTGTTAATAGTGTTTTGACTGTAACCATTTTAAAGCTTACTCAACTCATCCAAACACCCACTCCCTCTGCTGGCTCAGCCTGGAGTATACCATATTTATTGCACCTGTAACATACCATATATAGGGGAAACAGAACGCACAATTCCTATCAGACAAAATGAACATAAACGAGACATTAAATATAATAATTATGAAGCTGCCCTTTCTGATCATGCCCTGAACTGAACACCTTACATCGAATTGACTGAAAAAGCACTAGTTGTCTACATCACACCAAAACATGGTATGAATGCAAATCTAAGGAAGCCTGTGAGATTATTATCAACCCCAATCTGAACAATAATGATGGTCTAAAAATCCCAAACATTTGGAAGGCACATATTCGGCCCACGAAACCTTCCTCTCTAAGAATAGCTATGAACAGGACTGTAGATAATCCAGGATCCTAAATCAAAAATAAGAATTGTAATGCTGAAATAAAACTATCTGTAAGAAAGAATGTTTATTCATGTTATCATAAATAGAATTTAGCTTGATGTATTGCGTTGTTGCAAATGAAATGGCCATTGAATGACTGTCAGGTTTCTACGGGTTGCTGAAGAAAGCAAGTGCTGAAGTATATGCAGATTTTTTATGTCATGGACAGCGTCACACGTGGGTGATGCAATTGTAGTATTTGTTTTGTTCAACGAACATTAAACATTGAATACTACTGACATCAAGTCAATCATAGAACCCAGTCAATTAAGGTTGCTATACCTTTACAAGTTCAAATTGGGAAATTCTGCAGTGGCTGCAGTAAAAAACATCAATAAAGCATTCGGTGGAGGAACAACTAATGGGAGATCCACTCGCCATTGGTTTGCCAAATTTCACTCAGGAGATTTGAGGCTACAAAACGAACCCCATGGTCATCGTCCTTCCTCCATTGATTTGAATGAATTAAAGGATTTAATGGAATCAGATCCACGACAAACTGTACGAGAGATCACCCAGACACTAAATGTACACTTCTCAACTGTTTCACAGCACTTGGCAATAATAGTATATAGTTATCCTTCCTGCAACGAATTGTGATTATGGATGAGAAGTGGATATTCTATGACAATCGTATATGTTCATCGCAGTGGTTGGGAGTGAAAGACACTCCAGGAAGGACTCCAAAGGCACCTCTGCATCCAATGAAGATGTTTACTATATGGTGGTCTTCTGCTAGTGTTATTCACTATTCATTTCTTCCACGAGGTGAAACGTTAACGCAGCTTGATATTGTACAGATATGTGGCAAATGCATGACAAGTTGTGCCTTAAGCAACCAGCACTTGTGAATAGACATATCTTATTGCTTCAGGATAACGCCCGACCACATACGGCAGTGTCTACCATAGCAAATCAACAATTTGGGATACAAAATTGTGCCTCATCCTCCATACTCTCCTGACATTTCCCCAACAGATTACCATTTTTTGCCCAAGAAATGTTTTGCCAACGACGTATCAATTTATCGGGCAGTGGAGGACTTCATCACTTCCAGAGACACTGATTTTTACAAATGTGGTATAAATGACCTTGCCACACGTTGCAACAATGCATTAATGCTGCTGGAGATTACTTTGATTAAACAGGTATTCTTCTTCTTTTTATTCTCTTCTTTTTCAATCGTCCTTAAAATCGGCCATTTCATTTGCAACAACCCGATAGTTTCTAAATAATTATTTTTTTATTTTTATGTTTTTATTTTTTTACTAGAGGTCATGCCAGTAGAATAACCTGTGATCAAATCATGTTTCTCTAGCTTACTGTGTGTAATGTAACTCAGCTTGTCCTGTATATTTGTATATGCTCCAGATGATGATCTTAATATGAAGATCGAAACGTCGAGAAATTAAAAGAGTTATTTATAACAGTTGTAAAGTCCATAATTTCTAAAACGAATGCTGATCACTGTGCAACACTAAAAGAAATTGATCTGTTAATAACAATATTTTCCTGACAGAGCTGCGATTTTGATGTAAGTTTTGTTGTTGTTTAAGAGCTTCTAATTTCCTGATTAGTTTTAATTTGTTATTTTGAATTCTTGAAGCTTGATATTCACTTGTCTGTTTAATAATTATCCAAGTTTCATTGTATAGAGAGTGTTGAATGCTATCAGATAAAGAAGCTTTTTTTTGTAAACAGAAAGGCCAAAGTCTGTTTAGTATCATAGATTCTTTCAATGAGAAGCTCCAACTTTGTTCTGTGGTATATTCTTTTAGCACGTTCCATTTTTATATTCTCTTTGAAACACATAAAGCTAGCAAAGATATCATGGAATTTGCAATGCTTTAGAAACACTAACCTGTTGATGTTCAGGCCAATCCTCTATAAAATTTTTTGGAGATCTCTGATGTTTCTATAAGTTGCCTCGTCATAAGGACTAGACATGTGGCATGACTGGTTTACTTGGGGGAGAGACATGTTTTTTAAAAATTATGTGACTGGATACTGAGGGATAAAAGTAAAATATAGTTCATTAGCACAACTAGTTTCTTCTTTTAACAGACGTAAAAGAAACGTTAGCATACACAGCTCAGTATTAAAAGCATTGGCATTTGAATATTTAAAACTGTTCTCTGGATAACCTCATTTTTTGGCGCGCGGATGTGTTCAGAATCTCATGAACGCTAAAGTTGGATAGTCAGCACAATGACAGTCTGATAGGTTATAACTAAGGTTGTTATTAAGATGTATAGGATTAAGGATGATTTCTTTAGATTGATTCCTTTCTAGTTTGTCATAGCAATGAAAGATATTATTTGATCTGTCACATAGAACTGAATGGATTAGGTTTTCTTCATTCAACACTCTCTAGACATTGCGATTTTGACGTAAGTAATTTTTCTTGTTGTTGTTTAAAAGCTTTGAATTTCCTAATTAGTTTAATTTGTTGTTATTTTGAATTCTTGAAGCTTGAGATTTGCTTGTCTCTTTAATAATTATCCAAGTTTCATTGTCTAGAGAGTGTTGAATGAAGAAAACCTAATCCATTCAGTTTTATGGATTAGGGACCTAAGCTAATTCATTAAGTTCTGTGGGACAGTTCAAATAATATCTTTTGTTGCTACGACGAACTAGAAAGAAGGATAATGGAATCTAAAGAAATCATCCTTAATCTTATACATCTTAATAACAATCTTAGTTATAACCTATCAGACTGTCATTGTGCTGCTATCCAACTTTGGCATTCAGGAGATTCTGAATGCATGAGCATGCCCAACAATGAGGTTATCCAAAGAACAGCTTTAAGTATCTAAACACCAACGCTTTAATACTGAACTGTTATGCTAAAGTTTTGTTTAGTGTTTATTCCTAAAAGTTTTTTTGCTTGGTTTTCTCTTTTTTTATGGACCTAAAGGAGTATGTTAAAAGACAAAACTATTTGTGCTAATAAATTATATTTTACTTTTATCCTTTGGTATCCAGTCATTTAATTTTTAAAAAACATATGTATTCTCTGGGGGCTCCACTCCCCCTGGTGCCCAATCCCCTGAGTTTCGGGTCAGTAAGCTGGTAAGACAAAAAACATGACATAAAAATGTTTCAAATTTTGGCTTATCTTTTTATATATATTGATCAAAATAAGAAACTTTCAAAAACAACAATAAAACAAGGTATCCAGTTAACCAGAAGAACTCTTATCAATACAATGTTGTATGCTGACGATTAGATTATATAGACAGTGAAGGTGACCTTTAAAAATCAGTTTATGAATTAAATAAAATAAGCCAACAATAGAACTTCAGATGATTTTGCAAAAGAAAACAAAAATCATGGTATTTAAAGGTCAAAATTATGTTCAATCATAAATAGTCATAGAAGATAAAATAATAGAACAGGTGACACTTTAATTATTTAGGTTTTATGATAATATCTACAAGACAACAATATATGTGAAAAATAAGTAAATAAATTTCAGAAAATATGTGGAACAATTAAAAGGATACTCAATAAAAAAAACAGAAACCCAACTGAAAGTTTATAAAGTAATTGCCACTCCCACTCTACTGAGAAATATAGACTGGTAAATGGAAAGATCAAAGTAAAATACAGGCAGCAGAAACGAGATATCTAAGGATGCACAAAACTACCTCATGTAAAATTAGGAAGACAAGAGAAAAGTATTTACAATTTAAACGAAAAGATAAAGGAATATAGAGAGTAATGGAAAAAACATTTATGTAAGATGGAAGGATGTCAGCTACCAAAAAAAAATTTATAAATATACACCAAGAGGAAAGCTGGTCTTCCTCTTATTCAACATGAATTTCTTCATGAAATTCATGAGGAAATTTTTTTTTTCCCTAAGGAAAAAAAAAAGAGTGAAAGGCAAATGTGAAAGAAAAGAAAGTGAGAGCAAATGTGAGTGAGAGAAAAGTAAGTGAGAGTGATTAGGCAAATGCCTAATCCTTGATGAGAAACATTAGAAATTTATGATTATCCACACCCTATTATATTTAATTATTAATTGACTTAAGGAATTCACAACGTACAATAGAATATAAATGAAATTAAACTTTAATATATATTTCCAATATTTCAGCAACGTCACGTTGCCATTTTCAAAGGAACTTACAATAAAGACACCTGCATGTAGGCACTACATACAGTAAATGAGGACGAAGCAGGAAGCCATTGTTTCTCCTAAAAAAAAAAGTCCTGATGGTTCCCCCTATCGGGCTATGTAGGTATTCTTGGCCGTTGGGCTGAAGGTTTCCTGATGTATGTCTCCTAAATTTAGGGCAGTCTCATGCACCCAGATTTGTTGAGGTTTGGCATGTTTCTTAGGGCTGAGGCTGATTCCATGAAAAGTCTTTCAAATTTGAACTTGCTATGGTATATTATTGTGGCTTTCTTCGACCATATTCTGTGACGTGTATCCAGAGCATGGTCTGCAAGACTAGAGTGGCTATATTGGTGAAAACAGATGTAGTCTTTATGTGTTCTGATATTTGCTGCCCAGCATGTTTGGCCAAAGTAGGACAGCTTACAGATGCAAGGGACTTGGTATACACCAGGTAGGTCTAGGGGGAGTGGTTGGTCTTTAGTGGAGCAGATAAGGGATGCCAATTTTCTATATGGTCTGTAACAAGAACTCAAGTCATGTTTTTTTAAGATTTTGGTAATTTTTTCCGAGGTGCCTGAGATGTAGGGAATGGATTTAGAGTAATCCTTGTTGTGAAGGGGGAGGGTTGTGGTTTACTGGTTTCAATATTTTTTGGATTTTTTTTTTGGGGGGGGGAGGGGTAACCATTGGCTGAGAAAGTGTTGAGGATGTGATTTAGTTCAGTAGTTAGGGCATTGTCATTTGAACAGATTAGTTTAGCCCTGTTGTATAGTGTCTTAATAACTCCATATTGTTGTGTGTGTGTGGGGGATTGTTGGTGAATGTATCTGCCTGTATGGGTGGGTTTTCTATAAACAGAGAAAAGCAAGGTTCCATCAGACTGGCGGGTGACTAGTGTGTCTAGGAAAGGGAGGCTGTTGTTTTCCTCTTTTTCCAGGGTGAACTTGATTCTGGGGTGTTGGTTGTTTAAGTGTATTAAGAAGGAGAGGAGTGTGTCAGAGCCATGTGGCCAAATAGCGAACACATCATCAACGTACATAGCGAAGCCATATGGTTGGTTTTTGTGGGGCAGAGTTTAAGGCTTTCTCTTCAAAAGTCTCCATATTATGTTTATTTTTTCATTATGTATTATTTATTTTTTTTTGTGAAACTTGCATATAATGTTAACTCCTTTTCTCGTATCTCTATTTCATAATATAACACTTTACTATCCTGGCTTAATTTCTGAACAAGGTATTGTCAGTGTCGGAGCCCTAAGGAGTGAAAACACTAGGCACATCTCCATACTGATCCTAATTAAGATTATTATCTTAGACTCAGAATAATTAACTAAATACCTAAAGCAACATTTGCCTGTTCACTGCAAATAAAATCACTATATATAAGCAACTCTCTCAGTGAACTTGTAAAGACCATGTGCTTGTTGCAATCTTGCTAGTGGCTATTGTTTAAAACACCTTAGAACATTTGAGGTAGTGATTATTCTATGAAATAGCATTGCCGTTATGATGCATCGACTGGGACTCTGTCAGTGGTTTTTATGATGAGCGAATTCAAAGTAATGATGTTTGCGATAATGACATTGACTATATATATATCACATATATTACAAATGAATTCTCTTATCATGAACTTATACTTTCAAAGCTGGATTATGGGTTTCAAGTCTTTGGTTCTGCAAGGCAGAATAACTTGTGATTGTTGGGTTCTATCTGTCATCAGGATATACGGATAGCTACTGGTGCCTTTCTCACATCACCCACCCAAAGTCTTTATATTGAAACAAATGAACTGTTTCTATCACTTAGACAGAAACAATTTCTCTTAATTATGCCCTCAAAATAAAATCTCTTCCAGATCATCCTACATGGACTAGTCTCTTTTCTTTGTGTTGGGAAGCTCAATATCACACACGTCAGACTGCCATATGTCTTTTTGGTATGCATGTTAAAGAGACTATGCAAGCTGTTGGCATGAATGTTGACAACATATCAGGGTATACGGATAGCTACTGGTGCCTTTCGTACATCACCCACTCAAAGTCTTTATGTTGAAGCAAATGAATTGGCTCTATTACTTAGAGATGGAAACAGTTATCTCTTAATTATGCCCTAAAAATAAAATCTCTCCTGGATCATCCTACATGGAGACTAGTCTCTTTTCTCTGTGTTGGGAAGCTCAATATCAAACGTCAGACTGCCATATGTCTTTTTGGTATGCATGTTAAAGTGACTCTGCAAACTGTTGTCATGAATGTTGACAACATTGCCTACATCAAACATAACAGCATCCCTCCATGGCAGGTTTGCACTCAATACTGCACCCTTTCACTTTGTCAGCTACAGAAGTGTCATACTCCATCATCTGTGTACCTGCAATCGTTTAATGCACACAAATTAGCTCACTCTGATTTCTTGCCCATCTATACTAATGGCTTAAGAACTGATACTTGTACTGCTGTGTTTCCTGATATTACTATCTCCAACCAGATCCCACCTGATTGCAGTAATTATATAGCAGAGTTGCATGCTATTCAGCTTGCACTTGTGCATATAAAAGAAAACTGCTACCAAAGTTGTGTAATTTATATTACACAAATTTATATTACACAGCGTCTCCTATGTATAATCCACATCCAGTGCCTGTATGAGGTGTTATATCTGTTGTACAAAATGAAAATCCTTAATTTTGATGTTCAGTTATGCTGGATTCCTAGCCACATTGGAATTAAGAGAGAGAGAGATGACACTGCAGCTGCTAGATCAGCTCATGCTTTCTCCATGCACTGTTTGACAGTACCATATACAGACTGACAGACAGTTTATAAGATCAAAGCTAATTGCTCAGTGGCAATCATCATGGCAGGGAGCATTGACAAACAAATTATATGATATTAAGCATTGGCATTCTAGTCTCTTTCTAGTCACGTAGAAAGAGAAGAGAGGAAGTTGTTCTTGCTAAAATAAAATGGAAAGAAGCCAAAACTGATGTTTTGGCTTCTTTCTTCTCTTCCAATTCTTGCTCAGATGACCATGGGAAATCACCTCCTTCCTTGCTTAGAACATTGCACCTCTGACAGAAGATCACAGAGACCTTTTGCCAGAAAGATATTAGAAAATCTTGAACAACTTCGATACTACAAAGACATGCAGTCTCAATGGAATTCCACCCATTGTGCTCAAGAGCTTATCTATCTATCAAGAGTTATCTATTCATAAACTACTCAGCTGGCATTCACCCTTCAGCATGAAAGAAAGCTCATATGGAACCAGTTCCCAAAAAGGTGATGTTTACCATCAAGCTATCAACCTGTTGTACTCCCATCAGTCTAAAGTAATGGAGAAGGTTACGAACAGTCAACTTCTTCAACACCTCGAGAACTGCTATTTAATTAGTGACCACCACTAATTCTCAGTCTTATGAATTTTGCCACTCTAGATCCACAGGAGATCTCCTGGCCTATGGCACTCACATTTGGACACCTTCCATTGGAAGGTTTGAAGAAATCTGTGCCGTTGCCCTTGACATCTCCAAGGCTTTTGATAGCATTTGGTATCAAGGGCTTCCCAATTTTCTCTAGATCAATTCCTGCATGTAGTGGTGGATGGTGTTCTCTCCTCAGACTCTTCTGTCAATGCTGATATCCCTCAGGGCTCGGTCATTTCATCCACCCTTTTTCTGATTTATATGGATGACCTGCTCTCACTGACTACAAATTCTATTCATAGTTTTTCTGATGATAACACATTTCACTTGTCCTATTAATTTGACAAGCCTTGCAGTGCTTAATCATTTAAAGCTTCAAGATCATCTACAACCATTACCCTGAACACTGATCTCCACAGTGTATTCTTGATTGGCCTGAAAACAACCTAGTTAACTTCAATTCTTCCAAAATTCAATTTTGTTTGTTTTCTTGTAAAAAAGACTTGAGACTTTGATTACTTTTGATAATGCTCAGTTCAGCAGTCAAGACCAAATCTCTCTCTCTTCTTGGATTGATTCTTACTCCAAAGAGTTGCACGTAAAACCTCCCTATAAATTTTTGATGCTGTTCAGATTCGTGCTACAACTACTTAACATCCTTTTACAGTCGAACTGCCTACTCACTGATCATGGTACTCCCAGTCATCTTTTTCCTTCCACCTCAATTCTGTTGAACAGTCTCTCTCATGAAGCATTTCCAATGGATTGTAATCTTCAACAGTTTAAGAACCTGGCCAACTTCTTTATGTAGACCTTTAAAGAAAAAGCCTTAAACTAAATCCATGTAAACCTGCTGTTTGGCTACGCTACATAGATGATGTGTTTTGGCCGCATGGCTTGGATACACTCTGCAACTTACACAATCAACATCCCAGGATTCAGTTTACCTTGAAAAAAGAAAAACAATAACAATTTCTGTTTCCTAGACACTCTGATTACACGCCAGCCTGATGGATTCCTGGCTTTCTCTGTTTACAGTAAACCTGCACGTACAGGTAGATACATTTACCAGCAATCACCCTCCCACTCCCAACAATATGGGATTATAAAAACCCTATATAACAGGGCAAAATTAATCTGTTCAGATAATCATCATCATCATCAAATTCCTGCCATGTACCCTCAAGGGGTGTACAGGATATGACAGTACTACATGAAAAAATTACATCATTACTAACTTCCTATCTACAATTTTCCTCCAAATCAGTCTGTTACTTGTCAAGACTCCAACATTATCAGATCTTATATTTCTATCGTCTAAGGCACTTTGTACCTTATCAATCCAACTATATCTTGGTCTTCCTCTGGGTCGTTTTCCTGCCAACCTGGCAGAGAACACTTGTTTTGCTAATCTTTCCTCTCCCATTCTATTTAAGTGACCCTACCACCTGAGATTAGCTCTGCTAACGCATTCCTGGATGCTGCCAATGTCAAGTTCTTTCCTAATATCCTCATTTTTAATATGATATTGCCATTGATGCCATCTGTTCACGCCTCTAATCTTTCTCAGGACTCTCATATCTGCGGTCTCTAGTCTTTGGTCAAGTGTTTTACTTCTGACCCAGCTCTCAGATCCATAAGTTAAAACTGGTTTGAACACTGTCTTGTATACAGCTAATTTAGTGTTCCGACTAATTTCTTTCTTATTCCATATGAATTTATTCAATTGACTTCCCCCCATACCAGCTTTGCTGATTCTGTTGTCTATTTCTATATTTAATTTACCATCTTCAGTAAAAATCGTGCCTAAGTAGCTGAAATGTTTTACTTGTTCCACAGGTTCTCCATTCACAACACAGTTGACATTTTCAATGATTCTGCCTATTTTCATTGTCTTTGTCTTTTTATTGCTGACCTTCATACCATATCTATTACAACAGCTATTCAATTTAGTCAGAGAATCTTGCAGACTTGTAGTGGATTTATTTAGAAGTATAACATCATCCGCATAAAGCACAGAGCTGACATTAACATCTCCAATTTTGATATCAGGTTTAATACCACATTCCTTCATAATGTGATCCATATAGATAATGAATAACAGAGGGGATAATGTACATCCTTGTCTCACACCAGATTTAACATTAAACCATCTTCCTGTACTTCTTTCAATTCTAACTGCTGACTTACAACTCAAATAAAGACTAAGTATTGCTTGATAATGCCCCATTGACACCATATAACTGCAGCGTATTGAATAGCTTCTCTCTTGGCACTTTGTCATATGCCTTTTCCAAATCGACAAAACTTAAATACAGATCTTTGTTATATTCCCATGCTTTCTCGACTATTCGTCGTAAAGTGAAGATCTGATCCTGACAGCCCCTATTTGGCCTGAATCCAGCTTGTTCTTCACCAAGCTTTTCTTCCACAATTCTTCTCAACCGTTTCTCAAGTATACTTGCATAGATCTTGCCAGGAACACTCAGTAGGGAAATACCTCTCTAATTCTCACATTCAGTTTTATTTCCCTTTTTATATATGGGTACTATGAGAGCTCTACTCCAATCATCGGGAATTCGTCCCTCTGTCCAGGCTTTCTGAACTATGCAGTGCAGCCACTGTAAGACTTTAATGCCACTATACTGCAGCATTTCTGGTCGAATATCATCTGCTCCTGCTGCCTTTCCATATTTCAAGACTTTGATGGCTTTTTCTACTTCAAATATGGATATGTATTCCTGACTGCATGCCTGGTCAGTGTTTTTTTACCACTGTGCTGTCATCACTGCTTGTTTCATTTAGCAGTTTTTCAAAGTAATTACTCCATACTTCAAGGATATCTTTTTTTCCTGTTTTCATATTACCTTTATCATCTCTAATTCCTTTTACAGCACTCTTTCCTCCATTCCTAAGCTTCTTCAACAACCTCCAGAATATTTTGCCACCTTCTTGATATTTATTTTCTATATTCTTGCCAAAGTCCTCCCATGACTTTTGTTTAGCTAGTTTTACACACTGTTTAGCTTTCTTACATTTGTCTCCGTATTCTGTAAGAGTAAAAGCTGACTTATTTGCCAGGAACTTTTGATATGCTTTCTTCTTTTCCTTCACTGTCTCTTTAACTTCCTGTGTCCACCAGGGAGTTCTGATTTTTTTTATCCTTGCACACAACCTCACCACATGCCTCTCTGGCAGAATCAGTCAATGTTTTCTTCAGAGTTTGCCACTGAATCTCAAAGGTTTGATTCCTGTTCTCAAACTCTTTCATTTTCTTTTCAATAATCTTTCTGTATTTTAGTCTACAGTTCACATCTGAGAGCTGCTCAACTTTTATTCACTTTAAAACTTTCTTACATGTTATTCTTTTCAATATGAAATTCAATTTTATCCTGCTCAAGACTAAATAGTGATCACTTCCAATTTCAAATCCTCTATACACTCTGGTGTCCTGCACCAGGGAGAAAACATCACTATCAACAATAACATAGTCAATGAGACTTTTCTTATTCCTAGCCTCTTCTCTCCATGTGAATTTGTGCACATTTTTATGTTGGAACATGGTGTTAGTAATAACCAGTCCATGTCCTGAGCAGAAATCCAACAGATATTTGCCATTATTATTAGCTTTGCTCTTTTCTCCAAATTTTCCCAAAATATTTTTGTATGTCTCACAATCATTTCCTACTCTATTTAGATCCACAACAAGGACCAACTTTTCCTTTTTCATTGTGTCAGTTGCTTTTTCTAAAGCCTCAAAAAATTCCTCCACTTCTACCTTAGTAGAACCTTCTGTGGGACCATAGGCACAAATAAGTCTCATTGTCCAGTTCCCCATTCTCATATTTCCCACATTACTCTACTTGAGACTGACTGCCATTCAAGAAGATTAGCCTCGTATTTTGTGTTGAATACTATGGCTACTCCGTCTTTTCCTTGGTTGTCATTGCCTGAATATAACATTTTGTATTTATTACTTAGAAAGATCTCACCAGTTTTGGTCTTTTTTGTTTCAGTCACCCCTATTATGTCGATCTGGTACTTATCTAATTCCTCAGCTAGCTCCATTTCTTTGCCATTCAGGCTTCTTACGTTGATAGTACTGATCTTTAACTCTGGTGATGTTGAGTTGGGGTTTGTTTTCAGATTTGTTCCAGTAGCTGACTTTTCGCTGTTCGCCCTGGTTCCCTGGCGAAAACAACGGGGGCCTTGTTTAACCGGGCGATGCCCCAGCCGGCATGAAATTTGTCATGTTGTACCATCATTTTTTATTTTGGTTTAACCAATAAGAATACAATTTGGTTGGCTAAATCCCAAATTGCCAGCCCATCCTCGTTCGTTCAGTATCAAAGTAGATACCCAACAGGGTGCACCACGAGAAGGTGAGGATTGGACATTAGGTCAGAAGTCCTGGTCGGTTCTCCGCATTACTTTAAAGGTTATGTGGAGGTCTCCTCTCAGTTATAGAGCTTTGACCCTTAAGCACCCCCTGTTCAGATAACAATGCCCTAATTACTGAACTTAACCATATTCTTAACACCTTCATAGCCAATGCATACAACCCCCCAAAAATAAAAAAAATATTAAAACCAATTAACCACAACCTCCTCCATAACAGAGATTACTCTAAATCTATCATCATTCTTTATATTTGGAGTACTTCTGAAAAGCTAACAAAAATCCTAAATATGACCTGACAACTTGTCACAAACCATATAAAAATTGGCATCTCTTATCTTCTCCAACAAAGACCAGTCACTTACCCTAGACCTGCCTGGAGCATACCAAGTCTCTTGTAGTTGCAAACTGTCCTACTACGGCCAGACAGGCAGGACATCTAATATCAGGATATCTGAATATAAGACTATATCCAGTTCGACCAATACAGCCACTCATCACTTGCTGACCATGCTTTGGATACCCACCACAAAATACGCTGGAAGAAAGCCACTTTACTACACTGCAGCAAGTATAAATATGAAAGATTATTCCTGGAATCAGCCTCAGCTCTAAAAAAACTCCCCAAACATCATCAAATTTGGATGCATGAGACTGCTCCAAATATTGGAAGCTTGCATTCTAAGAACATCAGCCCAACAGCCAAGACAACCCAATTTAGCCCACTAGGGGGCACCTTTGGGACTCTAGGACCGACTTCAGTTGCTTTCTTCAGCCATATTTGCTTAGTGTTGGTGCCTGCATGCACATATCATTATTTTGTGATCCCTGAAGATGGTAATGTAGGAAAATAAAGGAAGTATTAATGAATGTTTTTAATTAATATTCTAATATATGTTGTCTTTCCCTAAAATGTGGCAGTTATGATTTAAAAGGTGATAGTATGAGATATAAGAAGACACAAAAGAGTTACTGGAAAAATTGGAAAAGAAGAGTGAGAGTAAAGTTGCAAACCAAGGTATAATAGGAATGAATTTGAGAAGAAAGCCATGATTAAAATTGAGTCTGTGTGAGTTGTGTTGGAGGAATGGTGTAAAAGTTTTAAATGTTTGGAGTGAATTTCATGGATGAAAGACTGGTATGTGCCTAATGGATCAATAATGAATGGATTTGGAGTGAATTTTTTAGAGGAAGTTTTGTTCAGTTGAAGAAACTATATTCAGCTAACTATTATGAAAAATTACTGACATTAGTAAGACTGTCAAGCCAGTGAAACCGAAAAGACTAATTAAAAGTGAATATATGGACTCCTGGACACAGCTTGTATCTTTTAAGTAGAAAAAGCCAAAGCAAATCCAATGCTGAGAATTGTATTCTTAGAATTGGAGGGCAATTATAATGTTAAATTTTTACTTTCTACTTTTTTATTTC
Organism: Typopeltis vanoorti; assembly: GCF_054136105.1. NCBI lineage: Eukaryota > Metazoa > Arthropoda > Arachnida > Uropygi > Thelyphonidae > Typopeltis > Typopeltis vanoorti. The sequence continues at coordinate 70,458,512 of NC_143568.1, read as the reverse complement.
TCTGTTATTGTTATTTGGAATTATGCTGAGAGCAGCTAAGAGACTGTAAGCCTAGAGTATTGTGTATGTGCTCTTCTGACCAGCTTGCCTGTTTTGCAGAATGAACAACTCGAGTTTCTGTGAGAAAAAGTTCTTTCACCTCTGCATCTTTTACTCCTCTCTTATTAAGGCTGTTCCTATTTCTTTTTACTTTTCTGTAGCAGTAGACTGGCAATTTAATGAAAAATTTATGTTTGTGCTTTGAACTATGAAAAACACTTAAATCTGGGTATATGACTTTCTTGTAATCTTAACAACATTAGTAATATCATTAAGATTGCAAGTTTCTGAGACTTTGGAGCAGCAGACAGCTGGAAAAAAAAACATATTTATGTGTTTAGAGCAGGTTCTTATCACTAAATTACAGAGCCTTCATATAGCTGAATACAACTGCTGTATCATTTGTTCTAGAATTACTTTATATATATATATATATATATATTTTTTTTTTTTTTAATGTAGCTGTAACTGAAAGTTTTAGTGATTATTAAAATGACTAAATAATTATATTCTGTTTAACAGTAATATGAAACTAATCAATTCATAATGTTCTTCATTTTATGCAATAATTGTGCACATTTTAGTACAGGAAAAGTGAACATTTGTTGGATATATAAAACCTAGTAATTTGATTTCTAGTTATCTAGGGTGTCCACCAGTTATTCACCTCATTAATAAATAAATAAATTTATTAATAAATTCATTAAATAAATGCATTATTTTAGGAAGTGTCTTAGAATGGTTTCAGAATTAATATCACTACTGAAGATATTTTTATTTTAATTAAGTTATTTCTTGAGTGATTGTTTTTTTTTTTTTCCTTTTTTTTTATGTTGGGCCCATATACGAGAGGTTGGCTGATCAACTTATAGTACTTGAGTACCATATATGGGTAGCGGGATGGGAGAGGAGGAACTTATTAACATTCGATTTAAAAGCCTATATTGTATTCCTTGGGAAATACATCGGGGGGGGGGGGGGGGTGTTCCACAGTACAGCAGTAGCAGGGATGAATGAGGAGGAAAAGAAACTTGTTCTGTGGGTTTCGAGGTGTACTGTGAAGGGGAGGTGGCTGTACGTGTTCCAATGGGTTTAGTAGAGAGTGGGGGAATTATTGATGTTGTTTCAGATGAATATTTTCCATGAAAATATTTGCAGAATATACAAATTGCAGAGACTAAGCATCTATGTGAGAGTGGGGGGCGTGAGTCAGTAAGAGATGGATCATTTATCAGTTTAATTGCTCTCCTCTGTATTGAGTCAAGCATTTTGAGGGAGCTTTTAGGAGCCCCACTCCAATGTGAGAACCGTATTCGATAGCTGGGCAGATTTGCGATTTGTATAGGGTTAATAGTTGTTTTGAAGTGAAGTAGCTTCTTGAGTGGAATAGAAAGCCTAGTTTTTTGGAAGCTGACGATGCAATGGTTGTTGATGTGTTTATGCCAGGAGAGGCCTGATGTCATGGTAATTCTGAGAAGAGAGATTTCATCTTGTCTGGGAATTTGAGTGTTATCGAAAATAATACTGGGGGAAAAAGGTTCTTTTTTGTGTGAAATAAGACAGAACTGGGTTTTACGAGCGTTGAAGTTGACGAGTTTATCTGAGCCCCGTCGGAGGATATTTTGAGGTCTGCGTTAAGGGAAATTGTGGTTGATGTTCAAATTTCATTTGATGTTTATCAAATGAAAGGGAGGAGTACAATGTGCTGTCATCTGCAAAACTGTGTATTGGGTTGGAGGTCAACTGAAGTAGGTCATTGATGTATAGAAGGAAGAGGAGCAGTGAGAGAACTGAACCTTGTGGGATTCTGACATTTGTTGGATAGTGGGAGGATAGGGAGCCATCTACCATCACACATAGTGTGCGTCCAGACAGGAAGTTGGCAATCCATCTGCAGAAGTCCTGAGACAGTCCAAATGATGGGAGTTTGCTTAATAAGCCTTTGTGCCAGACCTGGTCAAAGGCTTTAGAGATATCAAATGCGACTACTTGGGATTTCACCAAATTTTTCCATGGCATATGTCCACAGATGGGTGATATATGGCAGCAGGTCACCTGTTGATCAGCATCGACGGAATCCATACTGGTGGTTGTTTAATAGCTGGGTGCCTTCAAGGTAGAGTAGGAGTTGAGAGTTAATGGTTTTCTCCATCACTTTAGATAGGATTGAGGTGAGTGAGATAGGGCGGTAGTTAGATGGCAGCGATTTGTCACCCGTTTTGGGAATGTTGAATATAGGCCAATTTCCAGGCTTTGGGATATACCGGTGGAGTAGGAGAGTGTGTATAGACGGCATAGGATAGGAGTCAGTTCTGCTGCACAGACTTTCAGGACATAATAAATTTAGTTTAATCCTTTATCCAAGTGTGAGCAAACAAAGTTTGCGCCTGAAAGTATCTTCAGGACTGGGTTAAGGTGGTACAACACCAAGGCAACTCGTTGCAAAGGTGGAGCAAGATACCAACACTCCTATCTCAGTATCTCCTATAATGCAAAACACATTTCCTTGCAGATATGTCTAATGTTATGCATTAAGGGAAGGGCCACTACCCAGACTAGTTTCGACCTTTATTGAGGTCTCTTCAGTGGGAGCCAGGCCCAAGTGGAGATATCAGTCATAAGCATTAGCAGGTCATCTCTACCTATAGGAATTGCCAATTGGTGTGCCACCCTTTTTTAATAATTTACTCTGGATTTAGAGAAAGATGTTGAAAGTTTATTTTTCACTTGGTTAGAGTATAATAAATTTAGTTTAATCCTTTATCCAATCGTGAGCAAACAAAGTTTGCACCTGAAAGTATCTTCAGGACTGGGTGGCACACCAATTGGCAATTCCTATAGGTAGAGATGACCTGCTAATGCTTCTGCCTGATATCTCCACTTGGGCCTGGCTCCCACTGAAGAGACCTCAATAAAGGTCGAAACTAGTCTGGGTAGTGGCCCTTCCCTTAATGCATGATATTAGACATATCCGCAAGGAGATGTGTTTTGCATTATAGGAGATACTGAGATAGGAGTGTTGGTATCCTGCTCCACCTTTGCAACGAGTTGCCCTGGTGTTGTACCACCTTAACCCAGTCCTGAAGATACTTTCAGGTGCAAACTTTGTTTGCTCACACTTGGATAAAGGATTAAACTAAATTTATTATACTCTAACCAAGTAAAAAATAAACTTTCAACAGACTTTCAGGACAATTGGAGGAATGCCATCAGCAGGGCCAGGAACATTTTTTGTGTCTAATTTTGACAATAGGTTTATGATCTCTTTCTGGCAAAAGGATACAGGGAGGCATTGTGTGTGTTGGGCAGTTGGAATGACTGGGGACATTTGCCATTGTCGGTTATGTGTGCAATGGAGGTGAAGTGTGAAGCCAGGAGATTAGCTTTTTCTGTGGGTGATGTTGCAATTGAGCCATTTGGATATGATAACAGGGGGAGTAGTGTAGGACAAAAGTTGCGACCAATTACTTTGGCAAGAGACCAAAAGACTTGGCTGCCACTAGGACACGCTGCAAGCTTTCTGCTTTTTGCCCGTTGTTGGTGGAGCTTTCTTATATTTTTCCTGAAAATGTCTCTATACAGTAATTGGAGATTTGGTTCCCCACAGCACAACACACATTGCTTTCTCCTTCAGTGTTGTCACTGTGCCCTTAGTGGATGCTCTGTGAAAAAAAAAAAAAGGAAAAAAAATTCTTGATTTGTTGTGTTATTAATTACTGCAAGCTGTTTTAATGATGAAATCCTATAATAATGATTTTATTAATGCATATAATGGGGTGAATACAGGAAAGCCTTGTTAACGCGAATTCGATATGCATGATTAGTTAGCACAATCGAGTGAAATGATATTATTTCCGGCATTTATGTGAGTGATCAATCAGGTATGTGAAATTTTTTGTTACCAAACTGCAGTGAGTGGTGGTACTTGTCAATGTAGCAGCCAGTGGTTAGGCAGTGCTGTGGGTGGTTGCCAGTGAGAGTTGACTCAAAGCTATCATCGCAAGTGCACATGCAAACTCTGTTCTCTTACTCAATCACTTTTCCTTCATTTTGCTTTAATTTAGATACCTCCAAGGCATTATTATATTTAACCCCTGATATGGAAAAGAGAAAGACTGATAAAAAAAAGTGACAATAATAAAAAGAGAAGAAAAGTAATTGCATTAAAGGAAAAGCTGGAAGCCATTAAGAGACATGAAAGTGGTGCTAGTAATACAATGATTGTGCAAGACCTCGGATACAGTGAGTCTACAGTTTGGACTATATTAAATAAGAGCAAAGAATAATTGTAAAGATAAGGATGTCATTTTGCCTCTTTACAAGGCCTTGATAAGACCTCACTTGGACTATTGTGCTCATGTCTGGTCTCCTGGTTTCAGGAGTTTCCTTTGTGATTCTGATATATTGGAGAGAGTGCAAAGGGAAGTGTTAAAAATGACATCAGGATTGCAGAATACTGATTATGAAGACAGATTGAGAATTTGTATACTGCAGACACTAGCAAACAGGAGGGGTGACATGATTGAAACTTCTTACAAACTTCTGAAAGGATCATACAGGATTTCAGTTGATGGAATTTATGGAGGGTCGGGAAAGGACGAGCACATCCTTGGAAGCTGAGAATGAATACCGCTAAGAAGGGGATAAGAGCTAGATTTTTCTCTCATAGGGTGGTGTGTGATTGGAATGGATTGCCATTCGATGTTGTGAGTGCAAGCAGTGTGAATGAATTCAAGAATAAGTATGATAGCTGGTGCATGTAGTATGTGGCCTCCCTTGATGAGTCCCTGACTCTCAGGAGGTTTCTAATAATGATAATAATAATACAAAGGATAAGGGAAACTTGCTACCACTTCTTTAAGCATGCAGATCACCCGAAATAGAAGCCATTTAATGATCAAGATGGAATGTCTTCTATCACTCTGGATTGAGGATCGTAACCAAAAAAAGAATACCACTTAGTACAACGAATATTCAGGCAAAAGTTCTTAATAATTTTACATCATGAAAGAGACCAAATTTAAAGAGGAATGTGAAAGCTTTACTGTGAGTTCAGGACCATTTTAAAAATCTAGCTGGACTGCATAACGAAAGAATAACTGGGTAATCTGCTAGTGTGATAAAGATTCTGCGGCCAGGTTTCCTGAAGAATTGGAAAGGATAATTCATGATGATGATTCTGATGCTCGTCAAATATTCAACATCGACGAAACTGGTCTCTTTTGGAAGCATATGCCAACAAAAACTTTCCTAGCTAAAACTGAAGCATCTCAACCAGGATACAAAGTATCTAAAGATCATCCTATGCTTTTATTAGGAGGCAATGCAGAAGGCGACTTTATATTCGAGCCTACGTTAGTTTATCATGTGCAAAATCCAAGATCTAACAGTATTGAAGAAATCAGCACAATTCGAAAAGGACTTGAATTTAATAAATGGATAATGAAGATGTGAGAAACTTGCTCGATTTCCATTCAGCGAGAATGATCTTCAACTAGAAGAACAGTTTGCACATTAAGAAGAATAAGATAATGAGTGCAAACAAGAATAGAATATTACAAAGAAGCTAACTGCACAGGAACTTGAGCTAGTTTTCAATCACATTGAGCATGCTAAGAAATTTTGTTTGATGCTGATCCTGATATGGAAGGAAGCTTCGAAATCCCCCCAAATCTTGATAAAGCAATTGCCAGCTATTGCAAATTGCACGACAAGATTAAAAGTCGAGCACTAGTCAAACATCTTTACTTATTTTTTTTTGTAAAAAAAAAAGTAGCTCAATCAAATGTTTAGACATTAAATAAAAATTTAAGCAATTGATTTTTATTAACTTTGATGATTTTATCCTCGAACATAGCTTATAAATTTTTTTTTTCTTTCAAATTTACATTAACTGATGGATGAATTATAATTATTCCTATTATTTATCGTATTCACTTAATTTATTTTGCTTAGCATAAATTAATTGGGGGATTAATTAATTGCGTTAAGCAAAGTTTTCCTGTAATTTATGGACACCATGTGCATTAAAATTTATATTCAGAAAAGAAATTTTTGGTAATAATTGATGTCCAAAAACTTTGTTGGATCACTTTTAATATACAGAGAAAAAATGTTTAAATGTGAATCAGTTATTATTTGTCTCCTAAATTTTTTTTCTTTATTTACAGTTGCAGCAGGAAGAGTATTGACATAGGACACAAGAATATGAATAAAATAAGTAAGTTGCCTGCCAGAAAAGGACATAAAAAATTGCATAACATTAAGCAAAGTAATGACTTGTATGACATTTCCCCTATACATTTTCCAGAAGATGCAAAGAGCAGGCAAGTAAAAATAAATAAAAGAAAACAGAGATTGGTGGATATAACCTCTGATATGAACAATCATTCAAATCATATTCCAAATGAAAGAAATAAATATCCATGTCAGCATGAATTCGATGAAGAGAAGCAGCAGACACATTATCAGTTACAGCGTATTCAAGGTGATAATGCTGTTTTCTTTCTTTCTTTCTTTTTTTTTTTTTAAATAATAATCGTGATCATTGTTTTCTAATGTATATTCAGTTTACATTATTACTATCTTATATCAACAATTTTCTTCCATATTTTTGTATTATTTGCAAGTTTCTCTAGTATTGGAAAATCTTGCATTTCAGTCTTCTTAGGCACTGGTAACTGCATCAGACATTTTTTTTTTTTATGTTTCCTCTTTCATTCTATTTAAGAGATCTTATCATAGATTACTTCTGTCTGGACAATCTGAATGCTAATGCTGTGAAATTGCTTTCTAATATTTTTGTTTTTATTTAATGTAATTCTCTTATTTTATTATCATATCATTAATTAAAAATTAATATGATAATGAGTAGATAGAATTGGACATACGGACAAAATTTACGGAAGGGAAACAGGACCAGACATACTGAAGAAAATAAACAACATATTAAAAGAAACAATCACAGATACCATAAACAGAAACAAAATAACAAAACACCAATGGCGACAAATAGGTCTCATCTCAGAATTCGAAGAACAAGATCAGGGCCGGATTTAGACTTGCTGAGGCCCTAAGCTATACAAAACCCAGAGGCCCCCTACTGTTTTAAATTACATCAGCTGGTCTCAGAAAAATTTAAAATATATATGCCTTTTTAATATATGAAAATATATTGTCTTTTAATTTTTATTAAAAAAACAGTAAAGTATGCATTTACAAAATCACAGAAATAATTATATAATTAAAGTGTTTCAAAAACGACGAATAATCCTCAAAAAAAAAAAAAAAAGAAGACAAAATATCTCAATCACTTTTACAATGCACCAAAATTATTTTAATGTTATATTTTGTATATTTAAAATTATTTAGAAATTATTATTGTGATATGTCTGACTTCATTTGAGTGATTTTTCTACGAATATTTTTTTATCAATTTTTATATTTTTTTGTTTTTTGATTTAAGGCCCCAGCAGATAGCATGGCCCTAAGCTGTTGCTTTTTAGCTTATACGTAAATCCGGCACTGGTCATGATGCTGTGTACTCATTCTTTCATTCTAATATTTTTATTTAATATGATTCTAAAATTGATACATAAAATTGGATTTATTGGACCATGGTTTTGATAAATAGTTTTGCCCCCTGTGTCTGTCTGGCTTTGTCAAGATGAGAAAGGAAAGGTTATACTAATATTAAATGCAAAAACAAAAGAATGCAGTAACGACTTAAAAAACAGTTAAACAAATTGGAGAGCACATGTGACATCAAACGCATTAAGCTTGAAGAATTAGTCATTGGTATTAAGTCATGTTTTATCATTTTTTGCATAATTTAGTTCTGTTAAACTTAATGAATTTAATTGGTTTTTCCAAATGTCTTTTGATATTATTCCCTGGTTTCTATTGTACATCATTTCTCAACTTCAAACCATTCAATAGATTGGGACAACAGCTCCATGCCATATATCGAAGAGGATTTTAAATATAGAACCTTCAAAGAAGCTGCAGTAGTCCTACAGACAGGAAATAATCACAATGTACTAACCCTGAGGTGTCTGTTCTATTATTATTGACATCTCTGACATGTTTCTTCTTTCGGATTTCTAGGCTTCGTGAAGTTTGGCCTATGTAAATCAGTCCACACGTACATGGTATGCTGTAGACACCTGCATATTTGTAGAAAGCGACGCTATCCTTAGGGGATCTTAATAACTGTCGTGTAGTTATGGTAGGTTTTAAAACAACTCTGATGCTAAAAGGCTTCATAATTCTTGCTATTTTGGTGGAGACTGAGCCTGCATAGGGTATGATGATGGATGATACGTACTGTGTCACCAGAGGTTGTTTCTATAGAGAATTTTATTGATTATGTTTTGAGGATAACCATTTTGTGATAGATATTGTTTATATTTTAACGGTATAATAGAACACAGAAACTAAGTAAATAATTAATTTATTAACTTGATGCTGATATTTCGCTGGTATTATAACCAGCGTCTTCAGAGCACAAAAACACTGTTTGTCGCAATACGTGAGACTAAAACAACATAGTGTACTTAAACAAAATTGTAGCAACAACACAAAGACTAGAGTCCTGATTTTGGCGCCCTCTATCTGAAAAAAAAAAAAAAATGCTATCATATATTACTAGAGTCCTAGAAAAGTGCTAGTTTTTTCTTAATATGACTGTCTCCCAGATCTTCGGCAAGTTAATACAGCCATATTTGTTGAGATTTGGAGTGTGTTTTAGGGCTTCTGTCGCCTCTAAGAAGAGTAAATAATTAATAAATTAATTATTTACTTAGTTTCTGTGTTCTATTATACTGTTAAAATAATAAACAACATGTTTGACGAACATAAGTCTGTCCACACATTTTGTGATAGAGTTTTTGATATAAGGAAAAGCTCAGCAAGTACGTCTTTTTCTTCTGTGATGATATTTTTAACTCTGTTTTATAGTATGTATAATGCTAAGTCTCTGTTCATAGCGATGGTTAGATCTAAAATGGATATAACGTCCAGTATCTATAGGTTTACGATAGATTCTAAGTTTGATTTGTCCATTCATATTTTTTAACTAGTACATCCAAAAAGGTGGATGTACTAGTTAAAAAATAATGGTTGTTTTCCAGTTCTAATGTGAATTTAATTTTATGATGGAAAGAGTTTATTTTTTGGAGGAACTTGTGTAAGGTATCTTCCTTGTCTTTCCAGATAATTTTTTATTGTGTTTTCCCTTAGAAAATTAGTGTTTTGTAGTATACTAGTGTAGATTTTAATGTTTTATAGTGTATTTAGTATTTTATCATATATTTTTATTAAGATATTTTGATCTTTGGTGTACATTTGAAATGGCTCCAAAAAAGGGCAAGAAAGGTAATTCTAAAAAAACCACCACAGGCAATAACAAGGAGATTATCCCTGCCAACGAGGTTATTGTGCAAATGGAGGAGGTTAATGAAAATGAATTAACTGCCAAAATTGCGAAGTTGAAGCAGATCATCAGAGAGACAACGCGAGAATTGCAAAAAGTTGAGAGACGTTTAAATGAGTATAGGGAGAAAAAGAAAAATGAACAGGAAAATAAGAAACAAGAAAGCAACGAAACAGGTAATTCAGAAAATAATGAAAATCAGGTAAGTGACGTTGTTAGTAAAAAAGAAAGAAGTTATTTGGTGTGGTGACTCTATAATAAAACATGCTATTGATGAGAGAGTTATAACATCGAGTTTTCCTGGAGCAAAAATTAAAAATATAACTCGAGTAATTCAAAAACAGAAAAGACAAGTAAATGAAAACGTAGTTGTAGTACGTACGAATGATTTAAGTGGTGATAATTCAGTATGAGAGAGGACATGAAAGGGTTGCTGGAAGAGGCAAGGAGGCAAGAATGAAGAATGAGAAAGTGAAAATCGTTAGTATTTTACCTCGCTATGATAAAAATGAATTAAAAAGAAGGGTTATGATGGCAAATGACTCGATGCGTAGGCTGTGTAGAAGGAATGGATGTGAGTTTTTGGATGAGTGGAGTGAGTTTGAGGGAAGATTAGATTTGTATAAGAGAGATGGCCTATACCTGCATGCGTTTGGTATCAGGAGTCTGGAAAAACTAATAACTGGTATGAGACCTAACACAGAGAGTCAGCGAAACTAAATTATAAAGGGAGGAATGCTGTGAATGTGAGTGTAAGAGTGACAACGGCATATAACTGTGTTAATAATGGGAATGGACTTTATCGTGGAAATGTTGACGAGGCGAAAATGATTTTGGATTTGTGTTCGTCCGGTTCCGACCCATCATGTGTGCAAAGATGACTACATGTGTAAGGCGTTAGAGAAGAATAGAGATCTGCAAGATGTCCAGCTGTGTCAGGCAGACTGCAAACAAGAGTATACAAAATAACATGCAGGTGGATTATTATGTCTGTACACAAATGCTAGAAGTATCAGAAACAAAGGGGTAGAGTTTGTTGCCTTAGTCAATATGTTGCGACCTCAGATTGTAGGAATTAGTGAGACCTGGCTATCAGAATCAGACCTACTAATTGGTATCAAGTGTCATGGGTACAGTATTTTTAGGAAAGATAGAGTGGATAAGAGAGGAGGGGGGGGGGGGGGGTTTGCTAATGATATTGGATGACTTAAATCCAGTTAGAGTTGAGAGCTATGAATGTAGTAATACTACTAACAATATTTCATGTCGCAATGAGTTTGAAGCCATGTGGTGTGAGGTGGAATCTAACAAGACAAATTACATAGTGGGGTGTTGTTACTGACATGGTGGTTCGGTTGCTGGTGATGAAGAAATGCATCACCAAATAGAAAAGGTGAGTGCGAAAAGAGTAATCATAATGGGAGACTTTAATTATCCAAATATAGATTGGGTAGCAGTAGAATCTCATGAGAAGAATAAAAATGCATTTATTGAGCTGTTGTGGGACAACTTTCTCAAGCAGCATGTGACAGAAGGAACTCGAGGTCAAAGAGTGTTAGATTTGATTATAGTGTCAGATCATTTATTCAGTTAAAGACATAACTATTCTGCCTCCAGTTGGCGACAGTGACCATGCGGTACTCACTTGGGAAGTGACTACGTTTATGAATGTTCCATTCAGAAAAGGTTACATGCTTAACTACAAAGCAGGAAATTATGACCAACTGAGGAGTATACTTAGTTCAATGGAACGGGATCGGGTGCTGGATGGAAAGAATATTGACAGTGCATGGGAAGCATTTAAACAATACTTAAATGATGCAATATCAGAATGTGTACCGAGAGTTCAAAGAATAAATAGAGTAGGAGTCAAATGGATGTGTAATCTTATTAAGCAAGAGATTCGTAAGAAAAGGACGTTGTGGAAGGAATACCGTTTGCATAAGGATGGTGGTCTGTTACGAATGTTATAAGCAGCAGGCTAGAATAGTCACAACTGTTGTACGAAAAGCAAAGTCTGATTATGAAAAGAAACTGGCTCTGTGTGCTAAAGACAACCCAGAAGAATTCTATCGATATGCTGCAAGTAAAAGAAAGAATGAATATGAAAGAATAACTCTTCTAAATCCAGATGACATGAGGGTTACAGATGCAGAAGAGGTTGTTCAGTTAATGAGTGCTCATTTTGTTAAAAGCTATTAACCAGGTAAACGCAACATTGAGCTCACTGTTACCTCTTCGCTAGATGAAGAAACGCAGGTGTGTGAGGCCAAGGTATTAGAACTGTTGCACAAACTGAATAAGAATTCAGTAATAGGGACTGATGGGATATCAGCATGTGTGCTAGAAGAATGTTCATCTGAACTGGCCATTCCTTTGACTAGGATATTTAATGAGTCTCAGAACAGGGAAGATTCCGCAGGAATGGAAGGAATGTATGGTAATTCCATTGAACAAGGGTGGTGCAAAAACCGATGTATCCAACTATCGACTAATTAGTGTCTCACGAGTGGTGGTGAAGATTTTGGAAAAATTGGTTAGGGCCTGCATTCAGAAATGGGTTGACAGTGAATATCTACTTTGCAATGAACAACGTGAGTTTACTAAGGGAAGGTCATGTTTTAGCAACTTGCTCACATTATATAACAATGTTACCATTGAACTAGACAAGGCGAATGGATACACCATGATACTTTTTGATTTTGCTAAGGCTTTTGACAGAATGCAGCATGGCAGACTGCTGAATAAATTGGAGAAAATGGGTTTGGGTTATACAATATTAGCATGGATAAGAGTATGGCTGACTGACAGATATCAAAAAGTGGTATACGGGAGATCTGAGTCTGCAAGGTTTAAGGTAACAAGTGGTGCACCACAAGGATCACTGCTTGGTCCACTGTTATTCAATCTGTACATTAATGATATTGGGAAAGATTTGACAAATGACATACAGTTATTTGCTGATGATGCAAAGATAGGTAGGGTAATCAGGAATGCTGCTAATATGCAGTCTTTGCAGAATGATTTGAATAGGCTGGAATTGTGGGCATGGGAAAATGGGTGTCAGTTCAATGTCAGTAAATGTAGTCATTCACTTCGGCATGATTAGATATTCAGTGTCATATTATATTGGTGGGATTAGGCTAGAAGAAACTGATGAGGCTATCTTGGGGTGTTAATAGATAGGAAGTTGAAGTTCATGGGTCATGTAGCAAAGATTGCAAATACAACTCAAAAGATAATTGCAATGCTGAAATGGATGTTCACATGCAAAGATAAGGATGTTATTTTGCCTCTTTACAAGCCTTTGATAAGACCTCACTTGGACTATTGTGCACAGGTCTGGTTTCCTGGTTTCCATTGTGATTCTGATATATTGGTGAGAGTGTTAAAAATGATATCAGGATTGTGGAATACTGATTATGAAGACAGATTGAGAATTTGTAGACTGCAGACACTAGCAAACAGGAGAAAGAGGGGTGATATGATTGAGACTTACAAACTTCTGCAAGGGTCATACAGGATTTCAAGTGATGGAATTTTTCAATTTATGGAGGGTGGGGAAAGAACGAGAGGGTATCCTTGGAAGCTGAGAATGAATGCCGCTAAGAAGGGAGCAAGGGCTAAATTTTTCTCTCATAGGGTGGTGCGTGATTGGAATGGATTGCCATTGGATGTTGTGAGTGCAAGCAGTGTGAATGAATTCAAGAATAAGTATGATAGCTGGTACACACCAGCTATCATACTTATTCTATTTGGCCTCCCTCGATGAGTCTGACTCCCTGGATATCTCTCTTAATAATAATAATAATAATGAATAAATTGTCAACATATCTCCACCAGACTGATGGTTTTGGATTTATTTTTGCTAGGATGTCATTTTCTCATTTTTCCACGAACAGATCTGCACATGGTGGTGACAAGGGACTGCCCATGGCTAAGCCTTCTAGTTGTTGATACACTATGTTGTTTACTTTAAAGTAGTTGGACTTGAGGCAGTGGTGGAAGAACTGCGTAATATCATTTGGAAAGAGATTTTTTATAATCTCGATGACTTCTTCAACTGGTATGTTTGTGAACAAAGAGACCACAATATGTCTGTGACTTGCCAGTATATCTGTCTGTGTTGGATATATTAATGTTTTTCAACGAAATGTTGAGAATTCTTTATTTTGATGCTGATTTCCTTATCTTCTTTTTTAATAGGCTAGTGAGGTGTTTGGCTAGTAGGTATGTAGGAGAGTATCTGCCATCCATGATCGGGCGGAGCGGAACCTAATCTTTATGTACTTTAGGAACACCATATAGGCGTGGTGTTAATAGATGTAAAGATTTTAATTTTCTTTATAAATCTTGAGGCCATCTATTCATATTGTGAATCAGAAGATTGGTCTCGTTGTGGTTTTTCATGGTTGGATCTTTCTCTAATATTTGATGTGTAGACTGATCAGATAGTAAAGTACCGATCTTCATAATATAATCTTTGGTATTCATAATGACTGGGGAGTTACGTTTGCCTACCTTAATTGCAATGATGTCCAAAATTTAATTTCAATATTGCCTTCTTTTCTGAGGGTGTAATGTTCTGTTTTGGTGGTTTTGCTGTAGAGAGGATGATTGTACTTTTGAATCTTATTTCATTTGCTATTGTCTCTGAGAGTAGAGAAAGACCTTTCTCAATATTACATATGAAGTCTATTTTTGGGATATAGTTAGGAGCAATAGAAAAGTTTAAATTTTTAAATTTCTGATTCTTGCTTTGAAAGGCTGTAGTTCGACAGGTTAAAAATAACTTGGTCATCCAGGAGACTTGGTCTAGAGTTGTATTTTTTTCTATAGAGTTCATCAAATTTTTTAATTTGAGATACTTTACTAGACTTGAAAGGCTTTGTTGTAGCTATTGTGTATCACGTGGTCAATTATATTCCAAGTTGAGTTGTCTATGCTATTGGAAATATCATCAAAAATGTTCCGGCATTTAAGGTCAATTCTGTTTAATCCGTATCTGACATATTGGATCCTCTCTCTGAGTAAGGCTAAAGAAGTTTTGTAATAAATGCGTTTTACTTTTTTTGATTTTATATGTCATTTGACAATTAGGAACTTGGGGATGATAGAATACTGTCTACATCTTTTAAGGAAAGTGAGATGGTTAAGTAATTTCGCCTTTTTTGCATTTATCTTTTTCTAAACAAAGTACCTTGTGTTTTGTATATCCATCTAGACTGTTCATGATGATAGTTATTATTTGGTGCTTTTCACTAAAATGTCACCACTGTGTTCATGGAAAAATTAGAAAATGACATCCTAGCAAAAATAAATCCAAAACCATCAGTCTGGTGAAGATATGTTGATGATGTGTTCATTATCTGGAAAGACAAGGAAAACACCTTACATGAGTTCCTCCAAAAAATAAACTCTTTCCATTCATAAAATTAAATTCACATTAGAATTGGAAAACAACCATCAATTGCCCTTTTTGGATGTACTAGTTAAAAAACAAGATAATGGACAAATCAAACTTCCAGTCTATCGTAAACCTACAGATATTGGACGTTATCTCCATTTTACATCTAATTATCACTATGCACAGAAACTTAGCATTATACATATGCTAAAAAACAGAGTTAAAAATATTATCACAGAAGAAAAAGACGTACTTTCCCTTTCCTTTGAGCTTTCCCTTATATCAAAAACTCTATCACAAAATGGTTATCCTCAAAACATAATCAATAAAATTCTCTATAGAAACAACCTCTGGTGACACAGTACGTATCATCCATCGTCATACCCTATGCAGGCTCAGTCTCCACCAAAATAGCAAAAATTATGAAGCCTTTTAACATCAGAGTTGTTTTAAAACCTACCATAACTACATGGCAGTTATTAAGATCCCCTAAGTATAGTGTCGCTTTCTACACATATGCAGGTGTCTACAGCATACCATGTACGTGTGGACTGATTTACATAGGCCAAACTTCACGAAGCCTAGAAATCCGAAAGAAGAAACATGTCGGAGATGTCAATAATAATAGAACAGACACCTCAGGATTGGCACATCATTTGTCAACTTCAAACCATGCAATAGATTGGGATAACAGTTCCATGCCATATATCAAAGAGGATTTTAAATATAGAACCTTCAAAGAAGCTGCAGTAGTTCTACAGACAGGAAATAATCACAATAGAAACCAGGGAATAATATCAAAAGACATTTGGAAAAACCAATTAAATTCATTAAGTTTAACAGAACTAAATTATGCAAAAAATTATAAAACGCGACTTAATAACAATGACTAAGTTTTCATGCTTTATCTGCTTGATGTCACACTTGCTCTCCAATTTGTTTAACTGTTTTTTAAGTCATTACTGCATTCTTTTGTTTTTGCATTTAATATTTGTATAACCTTACTCGTCTTGACAAAGCCAGAGACGAGAACAATTTCACCACCTGTGTCTTGTCAAGACGAGACACAGGTGGCGAAACTAGTTGACGATTATGTATAAATGTTTATCAAAACCATGGTCAATAAATCCAATATTATGTATCAATTTTAGTGAAAAGGATTATGATTCTGTCATTGATGTCACTCATTCATTTTGCCAGTTTTTTTTTTTTTTTTTTTTTTTTTTTTTTTTTTTTTTTTTGAGAGCTATCATATTTCTGGGTTTCTGATCACTGATTAACTAGAAGTTAATCAATGATCAGAAACCACACCATTTTCTACACTGCTAGTGTCATGGCTAATTTCTCTCTTATTCCACTGTCATTCTCTCTTTGCTTATTCTGTTATCTATTTATTATTTAATTTGTATGGCACTGAAAATTATGCTCAAATAGACAAAATGGTTTATTGTTATATATTTCTCCATTGATAATGCAGTTGATGTTTTCCCACGTTCCTGCCTATTTTCAGAATTTTTATCTTTTTATTCTTGATTTGCATACCAAATTTAGGCATATAAAGATATTGATGAGATTTCATTTAGAGGATAGCAGTTATTTAGCGATTTATTTAAGAATAATATATATTTAAAGATTTATTTAAGAATATAACAGATATTTATGTATTTATTTAAGCATATAACATAAAGTATATACGCTAGTGTCCAAAACTGAAGGATAGACAGAAGGTTGCAACTGCAAATTCAGACAAATCAGCTTGTGACAATTTGTATAACTGGCAGTTTTGAGTAGAAAGTAGGTACACATTCAAATTTTTGAATTGTGCGCAAATGGGTCACGTGATAGCACTCAACAGGACAAAAGACTGCACTAAGCAAATTGTGTCTGATTGAAGTTTTTTTTGTGAAGGAATAAAGTAGCAAACTTGTGTGTCTTGTAATGTCTCAACAACATCATCTAGATGATTTCAAGCAAGGAAAAATTATTTGACATGCTTGAAGAAGGCTGCTGAATTACTGATATTTCTAGGGAGTGTGGAATCTCAAATAGCATTGTAAACAGGCTCTGGACATCATTTCAACCCAATGGAATGTGTTCTGAAAGTTTACTAAGAGGCTGCCCTTGCTCATCACAGAGCAGAAGACCAGACTTTTGGTAATAACAAAATACGCTAACTGCTCGGCCAGCCTGACTGGCCGAGTAGTTAGCATATCTGCTCCCCAGCCAAAAGGCTGCAGGTTTGAATCCCACCATGGGCATGGATGTTTGTGATTCTCTGTGGAAATTCTGGTAATGGTGATGGTCGTTGATAGATGGCGTTGGTGGAGTTGCAGTCAGTTGGTGGATTGTGAGTGGTGGAGACAGAGTTGTAGAGCAGATGCCCTCCCTCGATGAGTCTTTGAACTCCCTGGAGGTGACAAATAATAATAATAATAATAATGTAATTGACACTCCACAGCAGGTCATCTTGCAAGTTGGCTCCATTCAAGCACAGGTACGTGGCCTTCTTTAAGCTCTCTAATAATTCTTCCACACATGAAATCTTCTAGATGATGTCTTTTAGACATTATAAGACATTCAAGTTTGCAACTTTATTCCTTCATGAAAAGAGCTTCCTTCAAACACAAGACATCTGTGAGAAGTAGGCCTATACATGCGAAGGTCTGTTGTCTGC
Source organism: Typopeltis vanoorti (assembly GCF_054136105.1). NCBI lineage: Eukaryota > Metazoa > Arthropoda > Arachnida > Uropygi > Thelyphonidae > Typopeltis > Typopeltis vanoorti. The sequence goes on along the minus strand of NC_143568.1, from coordinate 70,440,959 downwards.
ATCCCTTCATCCACAGCTCATCGTAGAGCACTGTATTCCATAAAAATTGTATAGGACACAAATGGGCTAATGTTTTCTTTACAGATGAGAGTCGTTTTAGTCTTTCCTCTGATTCTAGATGACACTCGATCTGGCATGAAAGTAGTACTGCTTGCCATCACTAGAATGTTCTTGAAATGGATAGATACGGCAGTGCTGGGATCATGGTGTGGGGAGGCATTATGCTTAATGGGTGCAACAAGCTACAAGTGCTGGAAAAAGGGACTATGACTGGTGAATGATATTGCAATGAAATTCTTCAATGTCATGTTCGATTGTTCCATGGTGCTATAGGCAAAGAATTCATTTTTATGGATAATAATGCCACACCACATCATACATGAGCAGTGGAGATACTTCTGGAGACCAAGGATATTAATCGAATCAAGTGGCCAGCACATTCCCCAGATCTCAATCCCATACAACACGTTTGGAATGCTGTAGAGAGAATATGTTTTCATGGCTGTTATAGCCAAATGTTAAAATAGGAAATAACTGATTTCTTTCCCAAGGCACTACTACTTTTGTCTTTCTAGATTTCATCAGGTGCATAATGCATAGAAAAAAAAGAAGAAAAAAGCTTCTTTTATTGATTTGCTCTTACTTGGGTACATCACCAAAATTCTAAATTATTAACAAATTGCTCACATTAGAATGAATTTTTGGATTAGCTATGTTGTTCTCTTGGACAAGGACGTTGTCTTGTGACCGCTATAGCTGGATAGCACAGGAGTAACAATCGGAGTTTGTGGCTTGAGGTTGACATTAAGGTGAACAGGATTTAATGCAATTTCTGTTGATTCTAAGATTTTTCTTTCAAGTTCATCATAGCTTTTATAAATAATTTCAGATGGATTGATGGTCATTGGGATCAGAAGAATTAAGCACATGACTGGATAAGGCCTTGGTTCTACTACAGGGATATCTCTGAGATTTTCTTCGATTCAAAACTCAATTGATATCTCTGTTTGTCCATAATACGGGGATTACAGCCATATCAAAGATGGACACCTGGATATTTCAAATTGTTATGTTTAGGTTTTACTGGTTGAACAGGTAAAAAAAAAAAAAAGAAAGCCAGGATTGAAGCTTTCTTAAGGGATGAAAACAATGAATCTTATATTTCTCTAGGATTTTTTGTCAATTTTTTAGAAAGAGAGTTGATATAACGGATATACCCTTCATCATTACTCTCTTCAGCATGGTATCTAGGAAGATTAAACAAGTGTTTAGAAATCGACTGTTTACGATAATCATTCTTCTGAAAAATTAATAAAAGCAGCTTTAATTCTTTGGTGATCTCTTCATTCATTGAATGAACAGGTACCTCATATGAAATTCAAAACATTTAAAATTTGATATTTTTAAGAAGCACTCTACTATATATTGCCCTCTCTCTAATTTATCTTAAAATCTCACAGCCCTCTTAGACAATGCATTCCATGTACCCCATGAAAAAAAAATTCTACTCATTGTCTTGCCTATTTCTCCCTTGTGAAACTTCTTCCCATGAGTCCTTAACCTCTTCCTTCCATGCAATCCTTTAGATCAGGCCTGCGCAACTGATTGTCTCAAAGACAATCAGTTGCGCAGTCCTGATCTAAATGATTGCATGGAAGGAATATGCATATTCTAATATGCATATGCTAATTAATATGCATATTTAAATTTTTTAGAGAGTTACAATTAAAACTATAATCAAAATTATTTACAAACAGATATAGCTGCAAAATTTTTCAATAAAATCACTTAAACATAAACACAAAATTTATTAATAATTTCACTGAGAATATCACACTTATTCTCAGTGAAATATCAGTGACTGAATGTCACAATGTGATACATTGCATTTCTTTGTTGCCACTATTTTATCAAAGTTTGGCGTCATGTTTGAAGTGGCCGTTCTTAATATGGCATCTAAATTGATATCACTTAAAGACGAACACTGTTTGGTTTTGTTCAAGTTCATGACAGAAAATGTTTGTTCACAAGTATATGTGCTCCCAAACATACAAAATACCTGGTAGGCAGTATTCAACAAACTTTTAAATTTATTCTGATCCAGAATAGAATAAAACTCTTGTAAAGTACTTTCCCTATGCTTGACCCGATAGTTTTCAGGATACTGGAGATCAATAACTTCCATCTGGAGTTCAACAGGTAGACTTCCTGCTTCAACAGAAAATGGATCCTCAGTCACTTTTATGCGGACTTCGTCTTCATTACTCAATGGCATTCTTTTCTGAAACTTCTCACTTAGAAGTGATATGTGCTTCTTATCTCTTCCACCCACCATTGAATGATATTCTGATGGAATATTCTGTCGACAAGTTAAGAAATGTGACATATCCCCTTAGCAAGTTGATTTTCAAACAAACTTAATTTAATTTTGAATGCCTTTATAAGAGACATTAACTGGAAAACAAACATTTTTTCCTTGAAGATGTAAGTTAAGGTCATTCAAGTGACCCAAAATGTCACACAAGAAAAATAAATCTTGATTCCATTCTTCATCTATTATTTCTGGGAATTTTTCCATATCTTCTTGAGATTCCAGAAACTCAACTAGTTCATTTTTAGAGCAACAAAGCGTGACAAAACTTTACCGTGGCTCAACCAACATACATCAGTATGGTATGGTAGATCCCTGTACTCAGCATCATTTTCTTCTAGAAACGCCTGAAACGTTCTGTGTTTGAAACCCCGAGCTTGAATATAGTTGACCAGAGCAAATACTACTTTAATCACATGATCAAGCTGCAAAACCTTTGAACAAGTTTATGACCGAAAATGTTTTAACACCTGCTGATGAATTAGGCAGGAAATTTTGTCAATGTTTTAAATACTGTTCAATAAATGTTACAGCACCAACATTTTTTTCACACATAGATGGGGCGCCATCAGTGCAAACTGCTAGTAAATTCTTGAAATTTAAGGATAGTTTTTTTGGTTACACACATCTTTACATTTTCTGCAATCTCCTTTCCTGTTGTTCTTCCTTTCATTGAACATAAATCAGCAAGCTCCTCTGTCACCTTAAAATTCTTATTAACTCCTCGTACATATATTAAAAGCTGTGCAGTATCTTTCACGTCAGAACTTTCATCCATAGCAAGCGAATAATAGATAAATTCACTAGCCGATTTTTGCAGGTTATCTTTAAGATCCTCAGCAATATCAGTCACCCTGTGCTGAACAGTCATACTGGACAAACTGATATTTTCAAAATTATTTTTCTTATCAGGACACAATTCGGTCCTGATAAGAAAAATATAAAAATATAATAAAAAACAACTCTCCATAAGTAAATGATTTGCCAGCACAAACTATTTCTTTGATATTTGTAAACTTACCTTTGTGGCAACTTCATTTGCAGATGTCACTTTTTTAAAGGCTTGTTACTCACCGCTAAGGACTTTCAATAACTTTGCTGCTTTTATTTGCTTTTCACTTGCATCCAACTTGCCAAGTTAGGATCTTTCAATTCAAAATGACGTCTCAGATTGTACTCTTTTGCCACAACGATAGATTCTCGGCAAACAATGCACACTATTTTGTCCTTAAACAATGTAAAAAAATATTTGTTTGTCCACTCAGGGTTAAATGCTCATTCCGAATCTATTTTACGCATTTTACTTAAGCTCATTGTGTCGAGATTGACAATATTAATTACAAAAAACTAATGATGAAAAACTCACAATAATGAAGATTATGATAACAGTTATGTAATGTGTTGCTCTAGCTACAGCCAACCACTACACTGCCAAAGCCAGTCAAGGCACGGCCAACTTTGTGTACGATTCGTTCTCATTCGTAGACATCAAGTCGTTATCACAGAGAACTTAGAATTCCCCTGCTGCGACACTAGCGCTAACAAAACCTTGAAGCGATTGTAATAATTTGTTATTAAACGACAGTGGGAATATCTCCAAATGCAATTTATTGTCGAGTTGAAAGAAACATGATTTGTGACATTAATCGCATGAACGTAAAAGACACGCAGAGTCTTAGTAAAAACTTAATTCAACGCTAGGAAAAAATCGTCTAATTTCATATTTCCCCTTATGATTAAATAATTCAATCAGGCAGACGGGCTAAAATAAATACCATTGCAGGCCGTATGTTGTGCAGGCCTGCTTTAGGTAATCTCCATAGTGTCTGTGGTAAGCACTTTGCAACAATTTGTCTCAGTCATATCAGCCTTCATTCATCCTTCATTTGTCAAACACTGTAAATAAATTTCCTGACTGTATCCTTTTTATCCTTTCTAAAGTTTCCTCTTCCCTTTGTAATTTCAAGTGTTTAGATCAGTCCACTTGTGGTCTGATCACTCAATGTGTTCTGTATAGTGGAATTAACACATCCCTATCTCTGGTGGTTAGTGTCTTTCTGATCATTACAGCTATTCTCAGCACAGTCCTATCTCATCTAGTATGGTATATTTCCATAGAGTACACAGTCTTTTGGATGTAAAAGTTTTATACTTCACATAATAGTGACATTCCCACTTATTCACACTCTTTTCTAGCCTATTCCTATCCCCTAAACAACCATTTATAATACCTGAGTCCATCTTTGCATCATCTACATATCCTTTGAAATCTATACACATTATCTTTATGTTATATAAAGATATTTATAAAGATTGTTATATAAAGATGTTATATAAAGACAGCAGTGGCCGGTGGTACTTAAACAATTGACCAATCCACTTCACTAATCATCATTTGAACTTTTTGTCAGTGCTTTTGCAAAAATATCCAACAATGTCACATGGGATTTATGTAGCTACTAAGAGATAATTACCTAAAATGTGATGAAGGTGACTATAAAATTTTGAAAGCACTAGATCTGGCGATGGCATCATAGGATTTGTCCATTAACCAAGGGATAGCTGCATTGCCTCTGATTGGTAAGAGTTATTGTACATTTCTAACTTAGAGGTGTGATTATGACAAACTAAAGTGACTGCAAGCATAGTAGTGTTGTGCCATAAGAAGTTTCAAGGAAAGGATGTTGGCCATAAACAGGAAATAGTCGAGAGATGTTTCATGAGGATAATATCAGACTACATAGATCATTAAGATAAATCGATAGGAGTTAAATGGATGAGTAGCATCATTAAGTGGGAGCTGCACAAAAATGCTGGAATATAAAGAGAACGATGACAGAAAACACATTACCAGTACAATGCACAGGCAAGAAGGATAACTAATATGGTAGCGAAGGCAAAATTGGATTATGAGAGGAAACTACCATAGCAGGTCAAATGACTCCAGGGAATTCCTTTTCTATATGGCAAGTACAAAAGAAGAAGAATATTATTGATGCTGATGGTAGATGGTAAGTAGAAAGAATAGTTAAATTCTTGAGTGATCCCTTTGTGAGGATGTATCATCCGAATGGAAGTATTGCAGTGGCAGGCATGACAGAGACTGATGTAAGAATAGAGGTAGATGAGCTGGCGGTGTTCCAGTTACTACAAGATCTCTATGAATGCTGCCATGGGTTTGGACGGGATGTTGGCTCATGAATTATGAAAATATGCAAGAGAATTGGCAGTGCATCTGAACAGCACAAGTCCCAGTCCTTACATAGTTCCAAGGAAGTAGAAAGAGGACAAAATAATTCCATTGCATAAAGAAGGGTCCAATGCAGTGGTAGCATTTTATAGCCCAATCAGAAGTGGAGTTAAGGGTATTGGAAATGTTGGTTAGTCAAAATTCAGGAATGGCAGATAGTTGTGATACTTTATGTGAGACAGCAAAGCTTTGTGAATAGTTCTTGCCTTAGTAATCTTCTCACTTTTACAGTAGAGTAGTTGCAGTTGATTTGGGTTACACTATAGTACTGCTCTATTTTGCAAAGGCATTTGACAGGATAATACTACATGGAACTGTTACTTAAATTAGAACCAGTGAAGATGGATATAAAGCTTCTGACGTGTATTAAAGGATAACTAGTGGACAAATGCCACAGACTAGTATATATAGTGGTGTTGTGATGTTTCTTATAATATTTATCTCTCTACTTATTTGTTATAATACGTTTGTACTCTAATCGTTTAGATTAACTTCTATTGTTTTATATCTTTCCTTCATCCTACCAGCTACGCCATTTATGTTGAGACTTTTTCTTATCTTGTTTGCTTTTTCTTTACTTAGTTAGTTATTTACCCTTTATCTACCCTTTCTTAACTAATCCAACATCCTATCTTTCTTAAATTCAAAACTCGTCTAACACTGTACCTTACTTATACACATTTATCCCTTATAATTTAAACTCTACAATCAAATATTCTCTCCTTCAGTGATTTGCAGTCCTATTGGCCTCTCTATGTCCTAAACAAACAATCTGAAGAAGTTCACCCTATAAGTATTAACACGTTTATATTTATGCTGCGGCAGCTAATACCTAGGTAGAAAGGATTCTTGTTCAGGGTGACTCCTTTAGAGATTTAATGATTATTTGATCAAGCATAAATTTATCTCCCCCTCGCTTGTCCTTTTCTTTCTTACAGTTCGCAGCTTACTTATTGCATTAGTATTCATGGGTTTATCCCGCTTGGTTCTTTGTTATTTTTATGAGCGATAGTTTTGAATTCATATAATATAGGCAGATCAGGCAAGTACATGAATGAAACAATTTAATTAGCTTTAAGGTGATACACTATAATACATTTCAAAACAGGATAATATGGTTGCACTTAACTCAGATCAAAAGCTCTAATTAACCTGTACTTATCACACATACTAAATCTTAATAACCTTAAATACAATCATAAAATACAATTCATAGATTATCATTAAGCCATTCGGATACACGTGGCTATCAGTGAACACATCAGCACAATTACACTTTTAGTTTAACATGATCTTGTATCTATTCGGCCTCTTGGGCAAACAATTCTTAACACTGTCTTGGACACGTATCTAGTTGTAGGTTACTCTTACAGTTCTTTAAGTTCAGTCCAATTTAAACGTTCAAACAGGAAATTCACTCTCTTCTTACAATTGGAATTAGTATTTCAAAAATCTACATTGCCATTTCTGTCCTTGAACATCTTCCGTAGATCTGCGCGAGTAGAATCTCCGAGGGAAACATGGGAGGTGGCACAGTAATGTCGCCTTGAATGGACGGCTCAATTTAATCCCTCCGTCGTACGACAACATCACAGCTATCCTAGAACACGGACATAACTTGGCCCAATACGAACGCTACGACGGACGAACTAAGTGCCTTCCACGACTGGCCAGGGACTTCCCCTCCTACGACGAGCAGGACCACTCCGAGAGATCAGGAATCCAGGAAAAAAAAAGATAAGAGATCCGAATCTTCATGTAAGGCCTTTTTGTTCAATTTTCTCCTCTCAGAAAATCTCGATATTTGCGACACGTGCCAACTTGGTCACGTGTGTCCACGTCAATCTCATTAGTTCCCTCTATTAATTTTTCGCACGTGTGTCTGCCTCTTATTTCTGGAAGATGCTTAGGTTTCCCTTTCCAATACTTTCATAATGCAGGACGGTAAAAATGACCTTTGAACTCTGACTCACAGGCTTTACTATTTCAGTGCAAGAGGCTGGTTTTCCAAACGGATTTTGCCAGCTTACATGGATTTCTATTATCAGGCCCACACTTAATACAGATTATATTTAAACACTTTATACTATTTTATACAATTCCTTAAACTTTATCTTGACTTGTGTTCACAAACAATTTATTTTTTCTATTGCCAACGTTCCATGTTCTCTGCCTGAGTAGAATTAATGTTGTGACCTGAATATTTTAATATAAACCTTTTTAATGCTTATTCAGGACACAACAGTGGAGTAGAATCCAGGAAAGATAGATGATCAGTGGAACCACAAGACTTTGTTCTTGGACTGTTATTTAATTTATACATTAATGATGCAGTAAATCATTTCAAAAGAAATATCCAGTTGTTTGATAATAATGAAAAACTTGGTTTACTGATGTTGCAAATCTGGGGTACTGTAGTTAAAAAGAATGGTGTTAAAATTCACCGTTTGATGTAAATAGACTGACAGCATGGACAAAGGATAATGGTTGTCAGTTTAGCATGGCACCTTTGGAATGAAAAACTTACAAGCTATCTGTTACATTGATGGAAATGTATTACAAGAAATTGCTAGGGATTTGGTTGTAATGGTGGAAAGAGAATTAAAGTTTAGAAGCCATGCTTCAAAAGTAGGCAGAATAACTCAAGAATCACTTCAATGATTATTGAGGAATACACTCTCAAGCAGAGATACAACTGCATTTGGACTACTATGCACAGATTTTGTCATCTGAATTTCTTTGGGATGTAGAGTGTTGGAGAGGATTCAGATACAAGTGACCAAAATGTGAACTCTGCATAGTTCTCCCTATGAGGATAACCTGAAGGTTATGTAATTCACAAACCTTCTATAAAATACCTTTTATAAGTTACTATCATATCCTTTTGTTTTTGTATATCAGAAAGGTATTTTATAGAGTAGATGCTGCAGAAATTTTCCAATATGTGACAGGATAGGAGACAGAGAGGGAATAATGGGTCATCCCTTGATGTTGTATTAGATGGTAGTAAAAGGGCATGAGGACTAAAGTTTTTGCTTGGAGAGGGGAAATGGGTTGCTGTCAAAGTTAATTCAATTACTGATGACTTCACACTTGCAATATGAGGGTAATATAAACACATCTTCAACAGCAATCGATCATGTCTGTTCATGAAGTTTAGGTCTGTTAAAAGTGTTTCTGTACACTTCAGTCGAAAATGCACTTTTTACCCAGATCCTGAGTTAAGAATGGGACAAATGTTATTCCAATAGAAATAGAAGCCAATTGTTTGGTACTTATCTCTGACATGCAGCTTACATGCCTTGCACATATTTGTCAACTAAGAAAAGTGCAAGAGAGCATTGAATCTCCATTGCACTCTGTCCTTTACTGAATGGGATTTGGATTGATCTTCATTACTTCACCTTTATTATATGATTATAAATTCAAAGCTGTATTATGGATCTCAAGTCTGTGGTTCTTCAAGGCAGAGTAGCCTGCGATGGTTGGATCCCACCCATCACCAGTATAGCTACTGGTGCCTTTCAGACATCGCTACTCAAAGCATTTATGTTGAAGCAAATGAACCAGTTCTGTTACTTGTCTCTTAAATCAGTTGTATCTTAACTATACCCTAAAAATAGTCTCTTCCAGAGCATCCTGCTTGGACTAGTAACCTTTCTGTGCATTGAGAGGCTCAGCATCAAATGTCAGACTGGCATACTTCCCTTCAGTATGCATGTTGAAGAGATTATGCAAGCTATTGGAATTAATGTTGACAACATTACCTACACCAAACATAACAGCATTCCTTCATGGCATATTTACATTCGTTCTTTGACCTCTCACCGTGCCAAGTAATGAAGCCCATCATCTCTCTATAAGCATTATTTAATATGCACAGAGCAGAGCACTCTGATTATCTTCAAGTGTATACTGATGGTTCCAAACCTGAGACCTCAGTTGGTTGCACTGTTGTATTTTTCTGACTTTATTGTATTCAATCAGATCCCAATTCATTTCAGTCATTATTATATAGCAGCAGAGTTGCATGCAATTCATCTTGGCTTGTGCATACAAAAGAAAACTACTACCAAAAGCATGCAATTTATACAGACTCATTAAGTTCTATCTAGGCCATCTTTTTTCCAGTCCACATCCAGTGCTTTATAAGGTTCTACAACTGTTCTACAAATTGAAGGTTCTTAATTTTGATATTCAGCTGATCTGGATTCCAGCTACATTGGAATTGAAGAAAATGAGACTGCAGCTGCTAGATTAGCTAATAATTTTTGTACATACTGTTTATCAGTCGCATATAAAGACTACAGACAGTCTATAAGATCAAATATGACTAAATGGCAGTCATCATGACATAAAACACTGACAAAAATTCGCTCAAGATCAAGCCTGAAATTTAGCAGCAGTCAAGTCAAAGAGAAACAGAAGAGAGGAAGGTTACAGTGATCTTACTTACACACACACACACACACACACACACACCCTCATAATATTTATTGAGGGCTGATAAACCACCTACATGTGAACAATGCAACACACATCATCATCATCATCATCAAATTCCTGCCATGTACCCTCAAGGGGTGTACAGGATATGACAGTACTACATGAAAAAATTACATCATTACTAACTTCTTATCTACAATTTTCTTCCAAATCAGTCTGTTACTTGTCAAGACTCCAACATTATCAGATCTTATATTTCTATCGTCTAAGGCACTTTGTACCGTATCAATCCACCTATATCTTGGTCTTCCTCTGGGTCGTTTTCCTGCCAACCTGGCAGAGAACACTTGTTTTGCTAATCTTTCCTCTCCCATTCTATTTAAGTGACCATACCATCTGAGATTAGCTCTGCTAACGCATTCCTGGATGCTGACAATGTCAAGTTCTTTCCTAATATCCTCATTTTTGATATGATATTGCCATTGATGCCATCTGTTCACGCCTCTAATCTTTCTCAGGACTCTTATATCTGTAGTCTCTAGTCTTTGGTCAAGTGTTTTACTTCTGACCCAGCTCTCAGATCCATAAGTTAAAATTGGTTTGAACACAGTCTTGTATACAGCTAATTTAGTGTTCCGACTAATTTCTTTCTTATTCCATATGAATTTATTCAATTGACTTCCCACGATACCAGCTTTGCTGATTCTGTTGTCTATTTCTATATTTAGTTTACCATCTTCAGTAAAAATCGTGCCTAAGTAGCTGAAATGTTTTACTTGTTCCACAGGTTCTCCATTCACAACACAGTTGACATTTTCAATGATTCTGCCTATTTTCATTGTCTTTGTCTTTTTATTGCTGACCTTCATACCATATCTATTACAACAGCTATTCAATTTAGTCAAGGAATCTTGCAGACTTGTAGCGGATTTATTTAGAAGTATAACATCATCCGCATAAAGCAAAGAGCTGACATTAACATCTCCAATTTTGATATCAGGTTTAATACCACATTCCTTCATAATGTGATCCATATAGATAATGAATAACAGAGGGGATAATGTACATCCTTGTCTCACACCAGATTTAACATTAAACCATCTTCCTGTACTTCCTTCAATTCTAACTGCTGACTCACAACTCAAATAAAGACTAAGTATTGCTTGATATAATGCCCCATTGACACCATATAACTGCAGCTTATTGAATAGTTTCTCTCTTGGCACCTTGTCATATGCCTTTTCCAAATCGACAAAACTTAAATACAGATCTTTGTTATATTCCCATGCTTTCTCGACTATTTGTCGTAAAGTGAAGATCTGATCCCCACAGCCTCTATTTGGCTTGAATCCAGCTTGTTCTTCACCAAGCTTTTCTTCCACAATTCTTCTCAACCGTTTCTCAAGTATACTTGCATAGATCTTACCAGGAACACTCAGTAGGGAAATACCTCTGTAATTCTCACATTCAGTTTTATTTCCCTTCTTATATATGGGTACTATGAGAGCTCTACTCCAATCATCGGGAATTCATCCCTCTGTCCAGGCTTTCTGAACTATGCAGTGCAGCCACTGTAAGACTCTTATACCACCATACTTCAGCATTTCTGGTCGAATATCATCTACTCCTTCTGCCTTTCCACATTTCAAGCCTTTGATGGCTTTTTCTACTTCAAGTATGGATATATATTCCTGACTGCATGCCTGTTGAGTGTTTTTTACCATTGTGCTGTCATCACTGCTTGTTTCATTTATCAGTTTTTCAAAGTAATTACTCCATACTTCAAGGATATCTTTTTCTCC